>NC_043006.1:5031013-5053513 GCF_006345805.1 Octopus sinensis | reverse complement strand
TTACAGACGAAAGCTGAAAGAAGACCGTTTTGCTTGACTGTATGTATATATGTGTGTGCGTGTGCGTGTATGCGCGCGTGTGTGTGTGCATGTGCATGTGTGCGCATGTGTGTGTGTGTGTGTATGTTTTTATGTTGTGCTTGCCACCCTAACCAATGTTGGTTTGTTTGCGCACCCCATAACTTAGCTGCTTGAAGACGTTGATAGAATACTACCAGGCTTACATATATATATATATATATATATATATATATATATATATATATATATATATATAGGCGTAGGAGTGGCTATGTGGTAAGTAGCTTGCTTACCAACCACATGGTTCTGGGTTCATTCCCACTGCGTGGCACCTTGGGCAAGTGTCTTCTACTATAGCCTCGGGCCGATCAAAGCCTTGTGAGTGGATTTGGTAGACGGGAACTAAAAGAAGCCCGTCGTATATATATGTATGTACATGTGTGTATATGTTTGTGTGTCTGTGTTTGTCCCCCAGCATCGCTTGACAACCGATGGTGGTGTGTTTGCGTTTCCGTAACTTAGCGGTTCGGCAAGAGACAGATAGAATAAGTACTACGCTTCCAAAGAATAAGTCCTGGGGTTGATTTGCTCGACTAAAGGTGGTGCTCCAGCATGGCCACAGTCAAATAACTGAATAAAGGAAAACAGTAAAAGAGTATATGTATGTGTGTGTGTGTGTGTGTGTGTGCGTGTGTGTGTGTGTGTGTGTGTGTGTGTGTGTTTGAATATATGAATACAAGGCAAAGTTTAAAGTGGTCGTATCGGCACATATACATGTTATGTTATCTTTAGCATTATAAAACTTGTGTAGGCTTTCCGTGTACCACCGAGCTTCAACATTGTATGATTTGGGTGTGTGAGGTTTTCAGTTACGTTTTTCTTGTTTCATGATACTACGGTATTTTTGTAGGATTTCATTTAAAGTATTTTGTGAGGTTTTTGCTTACACGAGGCTTCATCTTAGAATATTTACTGAATAGTCAACAACCTTCAGAGGATGTATGCTGTGCTTATGAATATCCGCTTTGTATGTGAAGAAGTCTTTGAAATCTTTTCTCAGACATCTCAAGTGATTTTTGTCTGTTAGATCTTGAAAGAAGATGCACTAATGATTATTTTTGTTTCACTTCTCACACTTCCATGATTTTTTATTTCCAAGCCATGATTGCTTAAAAATCGGAAGAATACTTTCTTTCTCTTTTTTGCTTATTTGTTTTTTTTTTCTTTCATGGGGTATAAGATATAATTATCTTTCTTTTCAATTTGTAATGCTACATCATAGATGATCTCTACGATTTTGTACCCAAAACAGCTACCAGCCTCCATATTGACTACGCCGCAATCGCTATGGCTGTAATGCAATAGTCTTTTGGCACAGAAGATCTAATCCAGCAATGAGTTGATGCAGAGGTTTTTTCTCCCTTATCATTTCCATTGACAGGATACTAAAGAGGGAGGATTTTTCCGTCTCAAATATCCATCATGACATTTTCCAGTTTTTTTTGCATATACTTTAGGGTTCTGCTGCCTATAAATGTAAAAAAAATGTCACTCTAGAATAAGACTTGCTTGATGACTTTGGAAAAGATGCGTTTACAAGGTGTTTGGAATAAATTTGGTAATTTGCATAAAAGGCAAAGAAAACGATATCTCATCTAAAAATAAAAGTTAGTTAGTTAGTTAGTTAGTTAATTTGGCTCAAAAGCAAATAGCAAGGCCATGTAGGGGGACATGGAGTTAAGTACAGGGTGGTGTTCAAGTAAAGAGTTTAGGCCACTTGAGGTCAAGGGAGGCTTTGAACAAAGCAGTCGTCGGCATCTTCACCATCTCGTCTGGCAGCTTGTTCCACGGATCCGCAACCCGGACGGAGAAAGCTCCTCTCCTTCGATTGAGATGAAATCGTCGCAGGTAGAGCTTTTCGGAATGACCCCGCAGCCGACGCTCTGGAGCAGGAGTGAAGAACAGCTCTTTCGAGAGGTTACACTTTCCGCTTATGATGTTGTGGGCGAGAATGAGATCACCACGGCGGCGGCGTTTTTCAAGAGAATAAAGGTCGAGCGTCCTCAGCCTTTCTTCGTAGGACAAATTTTTGAGACCATGAACCATGCGGGTAGCCAGCTTCTGGACTCTTTCGAGATGATGTATGTCTTTGAGGAGATAAGTATTTAAAAATATCAAGAAGTATCAACTAGATCATGGCTGGAAGATGATAATTAACTTAAAGTAGCCGCGCTCAGTTTCCACCACAGTTACGGAACCTGGTGCCTGCGTTCTTTACTGTATCCCTCGGAAGATATTCAAACACCTCCTTGATGTTGGCCACTGGCTCGGCCTTCAGGTTGCAGGCAGAGCGGTTGATATCCTTCACAACCCTGCCCCGCATATACTAATTCATGAGATTACAATCGGGAGAATTAGGAGGCCAGAAATTGGGGTTGGTGAAGTCGTTGAAATTCTCCGACAACCACTGTTGACTCTTTCCGGAGGTATGGCATGTAACGGAATCCTGCCGCCACACACATGGCCTTCCAGCAGCAACTATTTCCAGTCATGGATTGACTACAATCTCCAGTAGCTTCATATAACCGTCTGCATTGAGCCTAAGACTCTCTCCAGACATGTCAGGATGAACTCCGGCAGGCTAATACAGTCAGAATGCCCGCTGCTTGTCTTCCTGCTGACCATTCGTGGTCTCCATTGCAGGTGTCCATATCACGTCTAGCAGTTTCTAGAGTGTTCACAGACCATTGGTCAGTAGTCATGATGTCGGCATTTATATACTCGGTCCGAAACCTGAAGATGTGTGTTTTAAAAGTAAGCAAAGGCGTGGCTGTGTAGTAAGAAGCTTGCTTCTCAACCACATGGTCCCGGGTTCAGTCCCACTGCGTGCCACTATAGTCTTCCACTATATATATATAATATATATATATATATATATATATATATATATATATATATATATATATATCGCTTAAATTTGTTTATGGGAAACGTTTTGAATATGCAAATAAAGCTCCTATTCGATTATGCCGGCCACAGTTTCATGATGCTGACTGGTGAACCAGTTTTTGGGGGGTTGTATCGAGGATAAATATAGCAATAATAACAATAATCCTGGGATGGAATTTATAAATATTTTAATGCATTGCTACGCGCGTTTCCACAGATCACATGTCTCTTAAGATCACAGTCTGCACTCCTGAGATGATAACAGTGTAGTGCGTAGTATCCGTGGGCATCGGGTAGATCATCTTCGTGGATTCAGTTCTTCAGGCGACGTAACATTAATGGATGTTTCATTGAGGGTTGTTTATTTCTTTTGACCAGTGAAAAGGCTCTGACCAACCATTTTATTTCTTTTCCAATCTTACCGACTGAAACCAATGTTTGGCCACTTTTCCAGGTTTCCTCTAACTAAAATCGTATAATTGTGTCAGCCCGCCACGTTGAAATACAGTTATTAGGAGAAACAAAAAATATTACACAGAAATTGATGAAAGTCTCCTTGTCATTAGCCAGCACAAGGTAACGAATGAGTGCCTGCTTCCTGTTAATTATTATATCTCGATTTCTTCAGCGTTATCACAAAACTTAATTAAATTGAGAATTTCATATCACCCAGGATCTGCTAACAGGAAACTGATCCCACCTAAGATGTCGCTACCTGCCGATACATGTGCATTCGAGGCTGGATGCAAATGTAAACTGTTATAACTCTCTTATTGGATTAAAAGAATACGAGATTAGCACGACCCTTCATGAAATTTAACTGGCGTGTATAATATACCCACAGAACCATCCATTGAAAGAATCTCTTTATATTAACACACAGTGCCTTTATTTAATACTCCAACACAGTTTCCAAAATCATAAGGTATCTATTTAGAATACAAATAAGGAAACAATAAGCCAAGGAGACTGCCTCTAGCAGTAATAGTGCCTTACTTTTCCCCCACCCAGCGTAGTATTCCCTCATCAAGTATAATTGTATTAAATTAGTATCAGCTTTTCCTTGGACCTCCGTTCACATTATTCCACTTAGTCCCTTTTGCTTTTTTCTTACTTCTTGTAGACAGATTTTTGCAATCACTTACCTTCTAAATCTAATACAGAGAGGGACGGGTTTTTTTGTTCTCAGTCATATGAAACTCACAATTTAATGCTATTTAGCGTTTATGATAATGCGAGATCACAACAAAACTTGCATTACCTTAGTGAGCTAATGAGAGATAAAGCTTCCATCCGACGCCTTGCCACGTTTATGAAATATGAAGGAACATTTTATAAACCACAATTCGAACTGTAAAACCAGTAGAGGTGATTATAAGACCAAAATTCAGTTTGATTTGAATAGTAACGCTATAACCTTCAACTGAATACACTACAGCATCATTATTCATACATTACAGTATCAAGAACTTTTTCATTTGTCCATTATTACTAACATATATGTGTATTCGTGTGTGTGTGTATGTGTGAGAGTCTGTGTATGTCTGTATGTGTAAATGTGTGTGTTCTTTTACTTGTCTCAACCATTTGACTACGGCCATGCTGGAACACTGGCTTGAAGGATTTTTAATCAAACAAACTGACCCCAGGACTTATTATTTAAAACCCAAGCACTTATTCTATCGGTCTCTTTTGCCGAATCGCTAGGTTACGGGGACATAAACACACCAACACCGGTTGTCAAACAATGATGGGGACAAACACAGATACAAAGACACGCACACACACACACACATATATATATATATATACATACATACATACATTATATATATATATATATATATATATATATATATATATATATATATGGCAAATAAAAGACGGAAATTACATGAATTTTTATTATTAATCACGACAACTGTTTAGACACATGTAGCATCGATCCCTCATGGGTGGGACACTTAACAACTGGTTCAGGAGCATCCAGCGGTGCAGATGCATCTTGTAGGATACAACTCGTTAAATTAGCAGTTCCGCAATGTATCTTCTCATTTCGTAGTAAGAAAAGCAGCAAAACGAAGGAAATATCTTCATTTATGATATTATAGAAGATCAAAAATAAAATCACAGATGCAAGAAAAGTATTAAAAATAACTGTTAACAGATATGGATGTATATAGAGAACGAAGAGGAGGGTGGAGATTTATTCACATCTAAAACTTTTTATTGATAACGCTTTCTACAGCATATATGGCAATGACGAACATATGGTTCCAACTGCAGCAACTACATATTGCTCCGTAATCAATTATGTATCCTGGTTGCTGCAATTTTCAAAGTGAACTAATTCAAACAAGCTTCCTACGTTGGTATTCAGTTGAAGGTTATGGCGTTACTTTTTAAATCAAACCAAATTTTGGTCTTATAATCACCTCTGCTAGTATTACAGTTTATAAAATGTTCGTTCATATTACAATCAATTACAATTGATTTGTTTACATTTTGCTGTATGGAGTACATTATTTATTCAAAGGTAATTCACTTGTCTATCTATCTATCTATCTATCTATCTATCTATCTATCTATCTTGCTTTCCCCTTTACACCATACATCATGACACTGTGATACATGATCCTTATTGATCGTTTTCTTTTTCTCTTCCCCTTTTTTTCCTCTTTTTGTTCTTTTTTCATTTTTCTTTTCCTTTGTTCCTTTTCCCTTTTTTCTTTTTGTTCTTTTTTCTCTTTTACGATCCCTTTTGATCGAAAACCTACGCCACCCTTTTTTGTTATTCTTTTGTTTTTTTTCATCCCCCAAAAGAAAAGTTCTACCTTGTAACTTGTCCCATCTGTGTGCAGCCCTGTGAGGCCAATAAAGAAACTTATCTATATATCTATCTATCTATCTAGGTCGTCCCTCAGGACGCCCCAAGTTTATATCCTTAATTAATATTATTATTATTACCTCCGCCTTAGCGGTAGTATTGTTTCCAGTTGTGTTTGTTTGTTTGTTTGCTTGTTTGTCTCTGGACAAGATATCTCGAAGAACTGCTGGATGGATTCGGATGAAACTTTCGAGAATGTTTGGCCTCGTGACTGGCACGGACTGATTATATTTTGGTATCGATCCGATACCGGACAAGAGTTCTGGTCTATTTTTCCGTTTTTCTTTTTAATGTTTGGTATTCTCGATTGTGAGAACAGTCGAACTTATTTCAGATATTTTCATTTTAAAAATCATCTCTGGCTAATCGTTGAGAGGACGCTGATGTTGCCTTGGCGGAGGTTTGCGCTTTCTGAAATTATTTTAGTATTATTTGCAAAAATATGATTTATTATTATTCTCGTAAATTGTATCGAGATTATTTTACACTGGTGGCTGTTGTGATTTCGACGTGAAACGAATTAGTTGCAGCACAGACTTCAAGACGATGGGTTGGGAATCTCTAATCATGGTAGCGCTTGCTGAAGAAGCTAAGGTTTTATTTTACCATTGCAGAAACCGGTCCACGTGAGTCCAAATACTTAAATGTATGTTAGTAGATTGTCTTAACCTGATTTTGCCTTCGTTTGATTTCTGTAGTTTTCATCAGTGTATTTTTGGCGATTTAATAAGAGTTTTGGCTGTAATTTCAAGCAGGTAGACATACTTAGTATGTCCTTTGATTAATTTTAATCCCTCGGCTATTTAATGCTATTTTTTGACCTGCTATCGCCTGTGTCATTGATTCTGTTATTATCTTTAAAATAGTTACATTAGATAATAATAGAATTAATGACACCTTCACAAATTAATTTTTGGGTATATATATATATATATATATATATAACGAAAAAATTTTTTATCAATGGCCAGCATATCAAAAAATACTTTCAAAGGTTAAATTTATAAATAACTTATAAAATAAGGGCAAAAGAAAAATTCTAATGCCAAATATGCCGAAAAAAAGACAAAATTGTCAATAACCATTATAATTTATGCGTCTCGAAACAAGCCGATAGAAATTTCTAAAAAATCCGTTATTACCGTATTGGTCCCAATTTCGGGGTTAATTCATAAGAATTTTCCCCTCGTTAGCGATAAA
Organism: Octopus sinensis; assembly: GCF_006345805.1. NCBI lineage: Eukaryota > Metazoa > Mollusca > Cephalopoda > Octopoda > Octopodidae > Octopus > Octopus sinensis. The sequence continues at coordinate 5,046,456 of NC_043006.1, read as the reverse complement.
TACGTAAGACATAAATGAAATACTTACTCATACCCATGGAAAAAGCAAGCTTAGTGCTTGCTTCTTATGAATTAACCCCGAAATTGGGACCAATACGGTAATAACGGATTTTTTAGGAATTTCTATCGGCTTGTTTTGAGACGCATAAACTATAATGGTTATTGACAATTTTGTCTTTTTTGCGGCATATTTGGCATTAGAATTTTTCTTTTGCCCTTATTTTATAAGTTTTATATATATATATTGTTATATTTCAGGATGGTCTTTTTCTTTTTTACCAAATAAACACACGCACTATATATCCATGCTTCAATCGTTTATTACTGTACTTAACTGATGTCCGTTGTCCGAAAATCTTTTGTCACACACCTGTCGTCATGTATACTCCTGTCTCGCTTAGTCCAATGGAAAGTGTCACTGAGATGGTGACAGATGTGTGATGAAAGATTTCCGGACAATGGACATCAGTTACGATAAGAACAGTAATAAACGAGTGAAGAACGAGTATATAATACGCGTGTTTAAATAAAAAAAAAATGACCGTCCCAAAATATAACATGTTTCAATACACAGTTTCGCATCAGGAATCTTGCAGCACAAATTCATAAATGCACACACACACACACACACATATATATATATATATATATATATAATAATAATAATAATAATATTTATATCGGGCAAAAAAATCAGACGAATTTGAAAAATGTGCGATAAACGTTAAACCATATCGATTCGCGTTATAAAAATGCAAAAATAATTGTTTTAAATTCTTAATATTGTGGCCATTTGGGGCATATTTTCGCTTTCCAAATTAGAAAAATCTTTACAGCGATACTATATTCTCTTAATAACAGATTCAGACTTAGAGAAGAAAGATGTCTAGAATCGTATGTGATATAGTTTTCCTTTAACTCCACAAAACATCCCTTTTGTTCTTTTTTATTTCTAGACTGATCTGTTGTTACGTCATGCTAACCTAACTTGTGCAAGTTAACGTTTGAAGCTATGAAGAAGCGAAACAAAAGAAGTTGGTGACCTCCTGCTTAGTCTGGGTGACGTTAAACCTCAAGAGATCAGACGTTTCGAATTCCCTTTCAAGTTCTGCAAGAGTTTTGGAGCAATATTATACATGAAAGTTAAATGAAAAGAAGTAGGCGTCAGCACAAGTATCTAGCATCGTCTAGTTGACCTCATTTTTACGGGACAGTTGTGCTGTGCATATCATCACATACAACAGTGTTAGTTCTCTCATGAGTCGAAGCTTGCTACACCATAGACCTGAGAGATAGGGATGGGACTGTATGAAGCGTAGAACGTACACTTGATACTTCAACAACGCAGGTGTTAGGTAAAAAAAAGAAAATGAGAAGAAAATCCAAAGAAATCTAATCATTAGAGGTTAAGGTCTAATCTAGGAAATTAAGAATTCTTTAGTTCCAACATAATTAGAATTTGCATTTTAAGCTTTACTACTAGATCAGTTTGTAAAAGAAAAATCTGCTTTGGGGAGGGAAGTGGATCGTCGAGAAAAATTTATAGCAAGAAAAGCTAAAACATAACAAAACAATGAGCATAAAATTATATTAAAACCAAAAGTCAGTATAAGAAACGAAAAGACATTAAAATCTACTGATTAAATTTTTTTTTCTTTCTTTCAATGGATGGAAAAAGTAAATGGCTATGAGTGACTTCAAGTTACAGAAGTATTAAACAAAGTCCAAAGTCATTTAATTCCAAGTCAACTTTGAAATATAAACAAAGCCGAAAAAAAAGTAAATAAAATAAAATAATATTAATAAAAAGAATGGAATGTTAGGTGGGATTTATACTTCACGAGACAACATAAAATCATGATTCTCGGACGTATTTCGAAAAGAGGTTCGTTAATTTTGGTCTGAATTTCTGAGAGAAGAAATAATAATTATAATATAAGAGTAATTTAATAGCAGAAGTGTTAGAGAGTCGGATGAAGTACTTCACTGTATTTATTCCGACTCTTTACGTTTTGAGTTCAATTCCCGCCAAGATCCACATTGCCTGTCATCTTTCCAGTCTCTATAAAAAGTAGTATGTGCTATTTGGGTTCGATTTAAAGAATTAAACCCCCCCTACCCACACACCTCAAATTTCTAGCCTCGTCTCTTGTTAGAAAGAATGAATGTATACTGATATAAAGGCAGCGAGCTGGCAGAATCGTTAGCACGCCGGGCAAAATGCTTAGCAACATTTCGTCCGTCTTCCCATTCTGAGTTCAAATTCCGCCGATTTCGACTTTGCCTTTCATTCTTTCAGGGTCGATGAAATTAATACCAGTTGAGCACTAGCATCAAAGTAATCGACTTAACCCCTCCCTGGAAATCACAGGCCTGGTGCTAAAATTTGAAACCAATAATAATCTATTGCTCAAATGCCGCCGGGGGGTTGACTTTGCCTTTCATCCTTTCAGGGTCGATAAAATTAGTACCAGTTGAGCACTTGGATCAATGTAATCGACTTATTCCCGCCACCTCCGAAATTGCTGGCCTTGAAGCCAATACATACCAATGTATTCGAACAAGTATACTCTAAAACAATATTTCAGCTGCTGTACTCTGTTCAGCCTTCAAGTGTCTGCAGATTTTGCTAACATTCTTGGAATTTGGAACCGAAAATTTTTGAAGAATCGAGGAGAGATTTTCTCATTTCGTTGTTCTATTAGTTAATTTACTACATGCGGATGTCATTTGCTCGCCCCGCTTGAACCGGAATACACATTCTTTGATTAGACCAAAAAGTTTAACTCACAATCTAGCAGGAAAAGCGCAATGTACTTTATCTTTTACTTTTTGGTCATTGGCATGCGGTCATACTGGGGTACCACTTGACAGTATATCAAATCGACCCTAGTATTTACTTTTTAAAGCCTAGTGCTTATTCTGTCGGTTTCTTAGCCCGAACCGCTAGGTTACTGGGGTGTAAAGAAACCGATACCGATTGCCAAGCGGGGACGGGATACAGAGAAAAACATAAAGACACACATACACACATATACATTTATACACACATATACATTTATGCACACATATATACGACGGGCTTCTTTCGGTATCTGTCTACCAGATATACTAGCAAGGCTGTGATCCGCCCGGGGCTAAAGTAAAAGACACTTAACCAAGATGCCACGCAATGGGACAGAACTCCAAACCATGGGGTTGGGAAGAAGACATTTTACCAGAAATCTTCACCTGTACCTTTACTTCACACTTGGCACGTAATCAACTTAATTACTTCCCCATTCCATTGCCCCGTAAAAATACTGATTATAAGAGTAGCTTACGTGTGAAGTGTTACGTTTTATTTAGTCAGACGTGAGTTCAAACCTCAGTTAGTCAATACATACATGTACATTCATACGTGCGCGCGCGTAAACATACACATGGACACATGTGTTTATGTATGTATAGTGTTCAAATGTACAGAAAACAAAAGACGAAGACAGGTGTTGGAACAACAAGCAGGTGTATTAGTTTAACGTTCGGGGATGATGGAAAAGTCTTTTACGATTCGATTCTACGCCTTTCGACAAAAAGGATTAAGAGGAAAAAGAAAGGAAGGAGATTGAAAAATAAACGGAGAGAGAAAAGATTTTTTGTAGGGATTAACTAACGGATCAACATTACGAAATAGGCAGATGGCTGAATGAAAGCTATATATATATATATATATATATATATTATATATATATATATTACCAATATTACATACTTTTTGACTGCAGTATATCATCAAGAGAAGTCCTTTTAAAGACGTAGAGTGCTAAAAAAAAAAGGAAGAAAAAAACTAGACTGTATAGCTCAAAGCTTGACGGTCCGAAGTAATACCTATTTCTTTACTACCCACAAGGGGTTATACACAGAGAGGACAAACAAGGACAGACAAACGGATTAAGTCGATTATATCGACCCCAATGCGTAACTGGTACTTATTTAATCGACCCCGAAAGTCGACCTCGGCGGAATTTGAACTCAGAACGTAACGGCAGACGAAATACGGCTACGCATTTCGCCCGGCGTGCTAACGTTTCTGCCAGCTCAAGTAATACCGGTAACGTAAAGTCTATGTGTTGCTGTGCAACAACGCCCCGCAAGTAAAAGAAAACACATTTTTAGTTAGGAGCAACTCTATAGTCTAAACATTATCGATGGTACATCCTTATTGTTTGTATGCTTAAACGGTTTTTGGCTGTGGTATTTCGTTTAGGGTAAGTCCCTTTGAAGAGATAGTGTTAAAAACACACATTACCATTACTTCAAAGCCAAGGAAATCGAAACTCCTCGAAGGGAAACAGGAACGACAGATATCGATATTTTGCCATTACTTCAGTTCATCGGTGCCGTGTATATGATTCACTCTGAGATGGGATCAAATAGTTCTTCATAAATTGACTAAGAAGCACTTCTGCATATCTTTGGCTATACAGATTACTCTGAAATAAAGTATTCCAGATGATTCCAGTTATATATTGGTTTCAGATATCTTAGAAATATGTATATATATCAAATGTATATATGATACGGCGTATCTTTAAGTAAACAAATACGGATGGATAGTTTAAGACAACACAACATGCGTTTTAATAGCGTGGTTTATTCCCAAATACGAAGTCTGTATAGGATTGCATTGCATAATTCGCATTATTACATAACTACTTAATTTCATCAGGTGACATTCTGCCAAATATTTTCGTGAATATGCCTAGACGTAAAAATTTGCGTGAAGACCAAATATCGAAAAGGTTATTCGAATTAGATGAAGAATGGGAAGAAGATAGAAGTGATTCCTTCTATTGCTCTGAAGATGATGGTGAAAGTGGTTTGTGCTGGACAGTTTAGGTTCTGCGTCATCAGAGGATGAAAATACTCAAAAACAATTATCTGCAAGCCACTCAGTTATGAATGAGCAATATGTTTCTAGAGACAGACTAGAAGTTTGGCATCCTAATCCTCTTACTCAAGCAGCAGTAAGAACTTCATTTGGCAATATTGTGCGCCAAGAATGTGGACCATCCTGTTTCGCTAAAAGGTCTTGCGATAGCATTGAAACCTGTTTTACTATCTTTATGTACCAGAATCTTCTTGAAGTAATTCGTAAATTGACAAATGCTGAAGGTCAGGTTGTTTGCTAATATAAATGGAAGGAAATTGATCATTCTGAAGTAAAGAAATTTATTGGACTGATTATTCTTATAGGTGTTTATAAATCTAAACATGAAAATGTCACACAGTTATGGAGTCAAGAAGATGGCCGCCCAATATTCAACAAAATTATGAGCCGGGAAAGATTTCAACATATTTTATGCGTATTGCGTTTTGAGGATGCTAGTGCAAGAAGAAAAAAGAGAAGTGATGATACGTTGGAGCCTATAAGAGAAGTATTTGAAATGTAGAATCAGAATTTGAAAGATGGATATGCTCCAAGTTCATGCATGACAGTTGATGAGCAGTTTGTTTCATTCAGAGGGCGCTGCCCATTCCGGGTATATATTCCTTCAAAACCAGGGAAATATGGAATTAAAATTTGAGCAATATGCGACAGTGAAACATCTTATGCCTGGAAAATGCAAATCTACACTGGAAAACACCCAGTAAAGGGAGAGAGACAAATCAAGGTTCAAAAGTTGTTGAAGACCTAGGAAAAGAACTTAAAAATACTGATTGCAATATAACTTGTGACAATATTTTACAAGTCTAGGATTGGCTTGAAAGATGCTTAGCAAGAAAACTGTTTTAGTTGGAAGAATGAGAAGGAACAGTGTTGAACTTCCAAGTACTTTCGCAAATGGAAAAGAAAGAGAAATCAACAGCACAATATTTGGATTTCCAGAGGATTCTATGATCCTATCTTATTGTTCCAAGAAAAATTATGTATTCACACTTATGAGTACAATGCACTCTCAGCCTTCAATTGATTCAAAAAATGCTGAAAAGAAACCTAAAGTTATTATATGTTACAGCAAAACAAAAGGAGGAATAGATACCCCAGATAAGATGGTAAGGACATACACTTGCTGAAGAATGACTCGAAGATGGCCTATGGTTATATTCTAGATGATTGTTATAAGTGCAGTGAATGCTTTCATTTTCTCTAAACAGCTTCACTTGCAAAGTTTCAAGGATAAAAGAAGACAATGCCTAATTCAGTTAGGAAAGGAACTTGTTGGAGTTAATGCTAGACAAGAACATGACAAACAATCTTCTAGTTCCGCTAACATTCTTCAACCAAACAAGAAAAGAAGACGATCTTCAACCTCTTTTGAGATTTCACAACCAAAGAAAAAAGGAAGATGTTTTTTTGGTGGCCCCAAAAAAGACAAGGAAAACTCGTACTACATGTAAGAATTGTAATATCCATGTTTGCCAAGAACATTCCAATGTTGTCTGCATTCACTACCTTGAAGAGCTGTAATTCTGTATTTTTGTAATTTTGAAATTTATAATATATTCTGTCAGCTATATTTCTTTTGTTGTATTTAGGAATGGTCATATATTTCTTTTATTAAAATTAGTGAGAAAAAGTAATTCTTCATTCACCTGATAGCATATATAATGTAGCTAAAATGTAATGGTAGTTTCAATAAAATTTAATAAAAAGAAAAATATTGAATCCATTGGATCCAGTTGGTAATTAATGACAGACATTCTCTCTGGTAGACCAAGGGTTAATTTATTAAAATGTTTCAGCAAATCAGTATGTTGTGAACTAAGACGGCATGTCTTTTTTTTTAAACTATATTTTGTGGTGATGAAGGAAGTGAGCTGTGTTCTCTAATAGTATATTGCATGTATCTTGAAGTTTACCCTCCTTTTAAAATAAATATCTAAGAGGATGTAAGGTACGCTTAAACTTTTTTTTTTTTTTTTTTTTTTTTGCTTAAACGATGCTGTAGAATAAAAGTGGTGTGATAAAATCAAGGCATACTTTCAGAATAAGGAAAGAATTGTTCTGAAGATGTAACATATGTGCGGCAAAATAGAAAATAGTGGAGCACACATATCTCGAAATTTATGGAAATGGGGCTGATGGCATCAGTTTATACCTCGAATAATATAGACCAACTGATAAAAACTGACAAAAAAGCGTTCTTCCTCTTTTCTTAGAACCCCCATGGCTACGCTGTCAGTTAGGGAGCTAAACTAGATACCGCAGCTACAAATCGTAAACAAACACCCTCGTAGACACACGTTGCAGTAGCGCCTCTTGTCAAATAATTTCAACAATACGAATCCCTCGGCAACTCCTCTCCCTGATGATTACCGTAGCCCCCCACAAACACGTAACGCGGAAAGGAGTCAACAATATACAAAAAGACAAAAGATTTTACAAGGTCGCAAGATTACTGGAGAAGCCAAGCACGCACTGTGCGTGAGTGCGTGAGTTTGTGTGTGTGTGTGTGTTGTCTGCCTGCTTGTCTGCTTGTCCGCCCTATCTATATAGTTTGTTTTGCAAAGACCACCCACTACGCTGCTGTGTAGAGTAGAGCGGTGCGGAGTGCAAATGCTACCGCACAGTTTTACAAACACAAAGTGAAGCAAAATAAATAGAAGACAAGCTTCTTATATTTACATATATACATTCCATGGTATAGCACATTTTTTTTACAGCTGCTTCTATTGGTAAAGGCTATGCGGAGAGCCAGGTGGGACTCATCCCATAAAGGTTGGAGAAGTGGATCTAGGTGGCGATTAAAGTGTACTTGCTTTAACGAGTTCATACCTGACACCTGGCAAATATTGAAAGAGATGCAACACACGCATTTATCCACCCGTATAGTGACGACAATTCTAATGTGTGTAGGTGTGTTAGGTGTGTGTGTGAGCGCGTGCATGAGTCCGTGCGTGCAATCACATTTATTTATTAAAAGAAAACACACATCCAACCGATACACACGCGTACACAAACATACATCCACTCGTATAGTGATGACAATTTCAATGTGTGCGTATGTGTGTGTGAGTGTGTGTGTGTAATGCAATCATATTTATTCATTAAAAAAAAATCATCCAACCGAACACATAGTTTAATGAGTGTACATAGGTCTAATCAAATGCAGCTCTTATAATGGGTTCAATAACTCCTCAGTTGTAACCTATTTGTGATGTTCCTACGTTATCTGTACAGGCCAGTTGAGCCGAGATGAATAAAGTATGAAACGAACCCCTTCAAAGTCAGCCGTTACAATTACTGTCGAAGAAAAGAAAGATTGTAGCTGAAGTGTGTTTGTGATTGAATATTGATCTCTTCCAAAAATCGCCTTCGTTTGTATATTTCTTTTCTATTCGTTAATAAGATTTGCCGTATTTATCTATTGGTGTTTAGTATATGAATAAGTTGAATTATGTAAAGAATAAGTTAATATTGCATTTCAATAATGATATATATTTTGTGGTTAAAATTTCAAGAAATTTAGCTCTTAATTCATTTATAGGTGAGGGGTACTTCATTGTATATTGTAGGAAATATTGGATCTTTTCGGTTTGAACGGCAGTTTTTTCTAGCGATGTCATATGAAATTGTCACCTGTAATTATGACCCTAGTATCGATCTATTGCATTTCAATTTGGGTTAGGGGTGGGAGGAAGGGTAGCTTTTTTTCTTCACAAATGTAAATAAGCCCAATCTATTTCTTAAACGAGGGACATATTCATACGGCACAGAATGTTTCTTTACCTCAATAGACGTCAGTGATTGGTTGAAATTGCATAAATTGAAGAAAAAAAAGCAAATATCTTACAAACTATAGAATTTTCTCAATAAAGCCAAGAGAAAAAAGATGTTTTATAAACACATTCTACCAGGATACGAAGTTTAAAATGTTTTCGTTACCTAGAAATTATGTTAAAAACTGCCGATCAAACCGAAAAGATCCGAAATATTTGTAATGATGTATCTTTTCATGTAGGAAATGGATTATAAACGAGTGAATGCAACAGAAAGAAATATCTTTTTCGTTGGAATCTTTCTCGTTGGTGAAATGCGATGAAGTACATCATATAATCATTATGATATATATTTAACTGGATTTTGACTATAATGTCAATGATATTGGTTTCCAATTCTGGCACAAAGCCAGCAATCTCGTGAGAGGGTTAAGTCGATTGCCTTGACCCCCAACGCTTAACTGGTTCTTACTTTAACGACCCTGAAAAGCTGAAAGACAGTCGACCTCGACGGAATGTGTGCTCAACATGAATACGAAATGTCGCTAAGGATTTAGCCCGGCGTGCTAACGACCCTGCCAGCACATCGCCTGAATAATGTCCATAATATTAGTAGGCAGAATTTGCTATTTTGAATTTAGTTAAATCTCCTCACTGCCAAGGAGTTAACGGTCTGTTAATTGCAATAATTACATTAGAGAATATTTTGCTAAGAGAGAGAAGTAGAAATCGATCGGTGTCCCTAACTAATATTTGATGGAAGTATTTGAATGAAAGAAAGTTACTTTAGTTAAATAGTTGGGTAGACAGAGAGATAAATTTAACCTGGCCATCTTCAACCAATCAATCAGAACGTTAACTGATAGTGATCTGAGACACAATCTTTTTATAATAACAGATATTTTTAGAACCACAGGCAGAAAAGACACAGGTTGCAATATAATTCCATATTCCTCATAACGTACACTTTTGAAAATTAACTGGTCATATGTATACATACATAGTTACAAATATAAATGCAAATTTTCCTATAAATATAAAGGATGAAAATTAGTAAAAAAATAATAATTTATACCAGTGGCAGCATGTGTTACAAAAATGTCCGTAGACCATAAATATTTTTATAATATATACGTGTGTATAAAATTATACACGAAACGAAGAGTGACCTATCGGTCTTCTTACATGCTGAAAAGAGATCCCCAAACCACGAAAAAACATTTTTATTTATGCACGTTGAATTTGAAAGAATAAAAAAGACCAGTTATTTCTATTTTCCGAAGTTTCACCATTAATGATTAAATATTTATGGTCTATGGACGTTACATATGCTGGCCGCTGGTCAAAATTATTATTTTAAATTATTTTTACCCTTTGTATTTATATTTGAATATTTTAATTCTTGGGTCAGGTAATTCACTGCTGCTTTATTCTGGCTTGAGAACATTTGAATTGAATTCACGATGTATAACGACAACATTCGATATTTATACGTCTCCATTGTGATACGGTATGTATTCGGTCCGCAGCAGTTTCTATTGAAGATCCATAGATGATTGATTCATTGATTAATTAGCTAATTAATTTATTTATTTAATCGTTAATGGTGAAACTTTGAAGTATAGAAATAACTGCTCCTTTTAATTGTTTCAAATTGTCCTGCCTACATTCAACGTGCATAAAACAAATATATTTTTGTGGTTTGCAGATTTGACATCTCTTTTCAGCATGTAGGAAGACCATTTAGTGGTTCTTCACTTCGTGTATAATTTTATACACACATATATATTATAAAAGATATTCATGGTCTATGGGTATTTTTTTTTACATATACTGGCCACTGGTCAAAATTATTATTTTTAATAATTTTTACCCCTTATATTTATATTTAAATATTTTAATTCTTGGGTCAGAATTATATTCACTGCTGAATTTTCATTCACTGCTGTTTTATTCTGGCTTGGCACGTTGCTTGAGGAAATTTGAATTGAATTCACTATGTCTAACGATAACATTCGATATGCACGTATCTCCTTTGTGATACGGTATGTATTCGAGTTTTATAATTTTTCGTTTCAATCATCTGTGGATCGTCAGTAGAAACTGTTGGGGACATATAATTGTAAAACTCGAATACATACTGTATCACAAAGGGGACACATGCATATCGAATGTTATCGTTACGCATCGTGAATTCAATTCAAATGTCCTCAAGCAACATGCCAAGCCCGAATAAAGAAGCAGTGAATTATGTGACACAAGAACTAAAATATTTAAATATAAATATAAAAGGTAAATATTATTAAAAATAAATATTTAATCATTAATGGTGGAACTTCGGAGAATAGAAATAACGGGTCTTTTTAGTTCTTTCAAATTGTCCTGTCCGCCTATATTTAACGTGCGTAAGTAAGAATGTTTTTTCGTAGTTTGGGAATATGACATCTCTTTTCAGCATGTAGGAAGACCACGTGGTGGTTTTTCCCTTCGTGTATAATTTTATACACACGTATACAAATTTTCATATATTTTCAACTTCATTTATTTCTTTTATACTACCATTTGCTTGAATTAGTAATGATTTTTCTATATACGTACATACATAAATCTTGAGGTAAATATATTCAATAAGAATATTATATACTGACTTTATATTGAGTGCTCCATTGTATAAAAATGTTAATACTATTAAAGTATTTATATATTTAATACGAGCGATATATACATATATTTTTTAATAATATATTATTATTATTAATTTCCTGATACTACTAATAATAATATATTATTAAAAATATATGTATATACGTACATACATACATACATACATACATACATACATACAAACACACACACATACATACATACATACATGCATACATGCACATATGTATGTGTGTGAGAGAGAGTGAGAGTGACAGAGAGAGAGAGAGAGAATTACATCGTGCAAGAAAGATATTTTAGTCATCTATGAGCACGTAAAAAACTGTCAAATTTGTTGCAATAAATAAATTTTAGAGATGTGCAATTCTCGATTCTTCTTTATGATGCCTTGGATAAAAGGGCACACAAGTTGACCTGGGCAAATAATCGCAAAGGTACATATGTTAGTTGCTCTAAACTTCACAATTATATTTTGTTGTTGGCTTTTCTTTTCCGATTTACTTCATTCTTCTCGATTAATGCTTTCTTCCTATAGACTGGACAGATTACCCACATGACATATTTATATTTCCTCTTTCTTTCGAATCTTTTTAAATATATCATCTATCTTCATTATGAGTGGTCAGTGGTGTGAATACATCTTGACCTATTTAAGGTTCTTTATACAAGTAAAAGTATAAAATGATGTGTTCCCTTAATATCTAAAAAAAAATGCCATTCTAATTTTAAGTGATAATAGAACTCTAGTCATAGCGTATTTCAACACTCTTGTACTCTCAGATATAATGGTCTCACAAGAAGGCCTATCTTATACTTGCATCCTCAGTTCGCTTCACCCATCCGCATAGGTAAAACCTTGAACAAAGCTGCATAGGGAATGTCTACGCTGGATGAATATGTACTGTAACACACTTGAATTTAAATCAACTAAATGCAGATAATTGCTACGTCAAAGGAAATAAGGACACTTAACCAGTAGCAACATGTTTCGGAGAATAATGCTTTAAAATATAAATTTTGAAGATGTATAATACTAAATTCTTCTTTATGATAGTTTGATTATAATATTCTGTATGCTGCAGGAAATCCAATGAAAGGAACTCAGGATTTACAGTGAAGTACTTTATAATCGTTTTTGGATTTGGTTTGTAAGATTCTTTATGTGAGTTCGTGTGTTGAAGCATATTCTGTTGTGTCTGGGGAGAGTCATTGTCTTTTAGTACCTTATAATTTAAAACACTCACCGGTAAAATTTCCACTTATTTCTTTTTTAATTTTCTAAAATTTTTGCCGCTGATCTCGGAAAAGGAGAAATAAGCTATATTAAATCTCTGAGCGAGATGAAAACAGTAGCAATACGGAATCGTACCATATAATTGCCGACCAAGTGTGGCGTCCTATCATCATCATCATTCATCATTGTTCGACCGTGGTCGAGACAATGGAATTTACCATGCTACGCCAGACTTCACGGTTCATCATGGCATTACGGAGGTCCTGTTGCTGGATGCCTGTATCCCTGGAGATTACATCAGGGCGTCCTATACGGGACAGTGCTACTGACATTTATAGCTCCAGGAAGACATCTCTCCCAGTTGGCTCACGACACACATTCTGTGATCACGTAAGACTAGGGATGGGAGCGATGTCCTTTCTTCGCAAATACTAATCGGACACAGAATGTGTGTCGTTAGCCAGCTGGAAGAGATGGCTTCCTGGGGCTATAAATGTCAGTAGCACTGTCCCGTAAAGGACGCCACACTTGGCTGGCGATTAAATGTTACGATTCTCTGTTGCTACTGTTTACATATCGCTCAGATTTAATATAGCTTATTTCTTCTTCTTCGAGATCAGCGATGGTCTGCCGCTGGAAAAAGCATCTAGTATTTTGCGAGTGAAGTGAACTTTCATCACAAGCTGGTGATTGTCACTCTTCTGCGTTCGACTGCCGCTGCTGCTGCTTAGTGAGTTTATTTGGTTAATATTTTTTGTTGTTGTTGATTATCTGTTGAAATTTTTACGTTTGAGATCTTGTTGAAATTGAACCGTTGTCGTCGTTTTGACGAAAAGTTTCGCCCTACGGGGCAGAATATTGTTTTATTCATAACTTGTTGAACTGTTTCTTAATTTTTTTACCCGTTTCAGGGTAAAAAATTAATTATTGTCATTTTTTGACAAAAATATTTACGCTTCTTTTTGAATTTCGGAGGCCGTTTGTAAAAATGGAGTTGAATTTGTTGTCAAATGTCGACCTTCTGTTCTCAATGGAAGGATTTCCCGGCAATGAAAGAAAGTAACCAAGTTGGGTACCAGGAAGGAAAGGAAAAGCCAAGTTTCTCTGCTGCCGTTGGTGGTAATTTTTGTGAATTGGAGGTGTCGAAGGAACAATTATTTAAATTTTGGAACCATATAAAGAAAAGTAGCAACGAAACAAAAGTTCTGCTACCACAGGATATGATACAACATTTAACTGCTAGAACGGTAGTATACAGAATATACAACCGTAAAGAAAAAAGAATTATGTCAGTGAAGAACGAGGTGGTAGAAAAGTGTCTCGCCCCTATATGGGGAAAAATTACCTATATCGGTCGAGGGCCAAGAAGCCCCACTGTTGAGGTGCAATTCGAGAATGCTGAAACAACAAAAGAAATATTGACACAAACTTTAAAAAGTGATGAAATAATGTTTGTCCCGACCTACCTAGGCCGGAGAACTGCAAAAATAACAATAGAGGAGATACCAGCTGGTTATGATGCAACATGGAGTGCAAGAGCCGTAATTTACGACGCAGAAGAAGAAATAACAATACTCCAAATGAAAAAGAGAGAGACTCTAAATTGGCATGGTCAAACTCTCGAGATGGTAGTTCAAGCCTCAAATGAAATACTCGAATCGCGGCCAGATCCGGTTCGGCAAGGGTGCCCCCTGTCTCCGCTTCTGTATGTACTGACTCTTGAGCCATTGCTGTGGAGGTTGGAGAGTTTGGAGGGATGCCCAATGAAATCGGATGTGTTATGTCTGTTTCTGCATATGCGGATGACGTCACCATCACCGTGTCCAATGTAGCTCAGCTACCTTGTGTAGAAAATACAATCAAAGGATACGAGGCGGTGGCAGGAGCAAAAGTTAACAAGGACAGGTCCATCGGTTTGCGACTAGGCACCTGGAGCGGCAAGCCGATAACGTCCGGTGTCATGGGTCACTGGACGAATGGTCCTGTTAAGTTGTTTGGTTCGGTCCAGACTCCCAGACGAAGAACTGGAGTGAGGTGGCAGGCAGGATGGAGACCCTAGTCCGGACCTGGTCTGGAGGGCGCTGTCCCTAAAAGGGAGGGCGGAGGTGGTGCAGGTGTATATTGCGTCTGTTATCACCTACTGTCTGACCGTTGTCCTTTGCCCTGATTCGGGGCTATGCAAGTTGGTGCAACTTCTCTTCTGCTTTTTGTGGAGGGGAAAACCGCTTGTGAGGCGCTCCGTGTACTGTCAAGAACCGCTAAAGGGTGGGTTAGGGATGCCGCGGCTATTGATGTGCAGGCATGCACAGAGGCTAAAGCACCTCTGGCTCTACCAGGATGGTGGCCAGATGTGGAATTCGCTTGCAGAGGAATTCTTTCCACGACCGACCTCCTTGGAGGAATTTACACCCGACAGAATACAACTGAATGGCAAAGGGCATGCCGAAAGGCACTCACGCTAATCCACAGGGCGGGCAAGGCCGGCAGCAGAAACGCCACCTCTGTATTTGATGTCCTAGGAGAGGCCCTGGGGTTCGATGAGTACCAGCTAGCCAACCTGTTTCAAAAAACCACAGGTCGGGTATTTGGAAAATTACCAAAGATCCATGACCTGGCAGTGTTACAGGGATGCGTTACCTGTCCGCGATAAATTGTCCAGGCACGGAATATCAGTGCGACCGGCATGCCCAAGGTGCAGGAAGGACAAGGAAACTGTCTTGCACACTCTTGTACAACACCTGGGAAGAGTACAGCTATCAGCTGAGTCTGTGATAAAGATTGTACAGCCAACCGGTCTATCAAAGGAAGGTGAAGCATGCTTTCTGTGTACGGTCGCAGTAACG
>NC_043006.1:4998513-5028513 GCF_006345805.1 Octopus sinensis | reverse complement strand
GTGTGTGTGTGTGTGTGTGTGTGTGTGTGTGTGTGTGTGTGTGTTGTACTACTTATAAATTAGGTGTATATCAATATTCTGACATACAAACATATAGAAAAATCTGTAGTTTTATCTAATATACACACTCATACACATATACGCACACACACACATATACATTCAAATAAATCAATGTACCCCTACGGATACGCACACATATATTCATATAAGATCCACCTGTACTAGAACATTCCCACAATCCCGCCCACGATTCATAATCATTTACACGATGAAATGATAAGAAATGCAAAATGTGAATGCATAATGTGTCCAAATCACATTCCCAAACCGACAGAAACTCCCACATAGTCATACTCATTGCTCTCCTACTTAACTATTTATTTTTCACAAACTGGGATCCACAAATGTGCTATTTTTCCCTCTCTGATTTTTCTTATCTCTCTCTTTATTTAACTCACACACACACTCTCTCTTTCCCTTCTTTTGTGTCCTCTTCTGCTACAGTGATCTCTGCTCATCCAGAGCAGGTTGATCTCGTGCCACCCTCATCGAAGCATTCCATATTCGCTGTCTCTCACCCTCTCATAATCAATGCTACTTCCATGCCTCCAACTCATACTAATCACTACAACTAGTCCTTCCAATACAGAACTTTTGAAAGGGAATCAGTAATTCCCTCCAGATAGCTACCGACTTGTAATTGTCCAAAAGGAACGTCAACTGGTCGGCCATTGGGCCTATTCCAGCCTATTTCGTCGGGCCTGTTTGTCAAACCAGTTATCCTCAAACAAGGATTAGGTCCGAATGTTTACAACAGAGTTAACAGCACCAAAGACACTCAAGGACCAATATCAAAACAAATTAACTCTACCCTACAACTGTGTATACCTAATATGTATTAGTACATGTAAATGAAATAAACATTTGACCAATGCAGGCGAGGATTTTAACCAAAACATGTAAGGTAATGTCAGCGATAAAGATATTGTAACATTGGTTAGTTAATGACCCTATAATATTCTGGGATCAATCCATTTTCAATACAAAGCAATAAAGATTCCGAAGAAATATGTTGTTATTCGAAACACATCGATAATAGCATTTTACTTGACCCCTTTGTTTTTCTACTGTCTTATATTTGAAAAAGGGATTTTCTCTCGAAATACAGGATTATCAAACGATCCACATAAGGTAACACAATGTCAACGGACTCAAAGCAGTATCTTCTGTTTAGTTCATGCTACCCAACACACACCAAAAGAAATATTCGTTTTATTTAGCGAAAAAGATTTGAGCAAAAGCGTCTGATGCAAATACTCAGGATTTTCGACTTCAATACCTCTGAAATCTCCAAGTAAGCTGTAGTCTTTTGATTGCAAGACCTCAGAACAACACTAGTCGTGAGACACTGTCTACCCTCACTTGCAGATAATGGAATTAAACGTGCCAAAAAAAGTAGGCATCAAAACACTAAGGGAAACAAAACGAAATCACACACCTCATCTAAAAATACTGCTCTATATATCGACACACAACCCCAGAAATAATGAGGCATACAGCACATTTACTCAAAATCTGCTAATGCTCACTAGGGATCCTAATTCCTCAAATGTAAAAACACAACCCAAATCACTAAAAAGACAACAGACAAATGCGAAGTTATACCCAACGACAATGAAACCAATAGTTAAAAAATGTGGACATCCAAATTGTGGAACACACCCCAACCTACTGAAAGGCTCAGAATTCCATTTCAAACAAGGACAGTGATTCACAAGACCAATTTCACGTGTGCATCCGAAAATCTAATGTGATAACTTCTTCAGGTTGCAGACACAATTATATTGGTCAACCAATGATGTCACTTAGACGGAGAACTACACTTCATAAGGGATAGATTCGTTTCCAATGGTGTAGAGAAATACCAATGAGAGATGTGCAGGGAATCTCCAATCAAACTTCAGGGTTTTCCCTATCTACCAGAGCAAGCAAACTATTTCTATACAAGAACGATTAATAAGGAAAATATATTTATTGAAAAATACAAATGTTGCCTGAATACGAATGCATAACCAATTTTGGTTATGCAATATTTGAATTAATGAACGCATAAAGAACACTGTGCATTTTCGTTCATTTATATATATATATATATATATATATATATATATATACATTGTTGGACTAAAGGTGGATCGCTTTTTGTGGATACTATTCTTCAAGTATTCTAACAGGTAGCTAATTTCAGCCTGCCCCTGCGCATGCGCACTCGTTAGATATTTAGCATTTCAACATAGTTCGATGCGAAATAACGACGGGACTGGATGTGTCTTGTGTACTTGGGATGATCCCGAAATGGTGAATCAAAGCGAATTCTATCAACACCTCATGATCTTTTGTTTAAAAAAAGCGCAAGAAAGTGGCGTAAACCTGCAAGGTATGCACTCTGTAAGGAGAAGAAGATTTTATATCACTTTTGTGCTAAAAGTGGTTTTCAAGATGTCGATCAGGAAATTTTTCGGTTCTCGCACTGGTCGGCCAACTGAGAAGGAGTTAGTCGTCACCAAACCCCTGTTACACGACCAGGGTGTTCGCAGGTATTCTCAATGGAGTGTAGAAAACCATTTGATTCAATTCGGTTAGTTCAGTAGGCTCGATGTTTGGGTCCAACATCAATGGAATGAGGCTAATCTCGCCCAACAGTCTTCCATCTACGATTCGCTGAATAAGAGTGAAGAAAACGATCCTTTCCTGAAGAGGATGTTGACTAGGAACAAAAAGTGGGGCGTCTATAACAATGTAAAGCGCAAACAATCATGGTGGGAGAAACAACTCCAAAATAAGCCTTCATTCAAAGAAGGTTATGCTTTTAGTGTGATAGGATTGGAAGGGTGTTGCCTTTTACGAGCTGCTTCCCATAGACAGGACCATCAATACAGATGTGTACTGTGATCAGCCAGACAAATTAAAAGCAGCGATCCACTAGAAGTGTCCAGTACTAGCTAATCGTAAAGGCATTGTCTTTCATCACGACAATGCCACACCGTACACTTCTTTGCAGACTTGTCAGAAGCTATTCGAGCTTGACTGAAAAGTATCTTCGTACCTTGCACGCAAACCCGATCTTACGCCTTTAGATTTCTACCTGTTCGGATCTCTTCAAAATCCATTAATTGAACACTGAAAAGGATATAAAAATTAACCTGGAAGAGATTTTCGCCAGTATAAAACAGAAAATTCTTTGAGTAGAAAATAATGGGTCTACCAACAAAATTGCAGACGATACGTGAACAAAGCAGTAATCATATCACTGATAGAATAAATCGCGTGGTTGTTTAAGCTTGTTTTTATTTTCGCTTGTATGAAACATTTTTATATACATTTATTATATGTATTATTATTTTTTTGTATTCATATACTCTTTTACTTGTTTCAGTCATGTGACTGTGGCCATGCTGGAGCACCGCCTTTAGTTGAGCAAATCGACCCCAGGACTTATTCTTTGTAAGCCTAGTATTTATTCTATCGGTCTCCTTTGCCGAACCGCTAAGTTACGGGGATGTAAACACACCAGCATCAGTTGCCAAGCGATGTTGGGAACACAAACACAGACAGAAACATACACACATACACATACATACAAATATATATGTGTGAGTGTGTGTATGTTTGTGTATTCATATATACGACGTGCTTCTATCGTATTCTTTCGGCTTCTTTTGCTAAGTTACACTCGAGCATCGGTTGTCAAGCGATGTTGGAGTGGGGGACAAACACAGACAAACACATACATATATGTATATATATATATATATATATATATTCTTTCAGTTTCCATCTACCAAACCCACCCACAAGGCTTTGATCGGCCCGAAGCTATAGTAGAAGACAGTTTCCCAAGGTGCCACTGCAGTGGGACTGAACCCGGAACCATGTGGCTGGTAAGCAAGCTACTTACCACACAGCCACTCATGCACCTGAAGCATGCACACATATATATTATATATCATATTATATATTATATACTATCATGCATAATTTTTTTAATCGTGTGCACTAATTTTAGATGAATACAGTCATGAGTAGATACACGTAAATATATGACAGTATATATGAATTAGGTAGGTAGGAGGGTAGGTAGGTAGATAGATAGATAGATAGATAGATAGATAGATAGATAGATAGATAGATAGATAGATAGACAGACAGAGAGATAGATAGATAGATAGATAGATAGATAGATAGATAGATAGATAGATAGACAGACAGATAGATAGATAGATAGGTAGATAGATAGATAGATAGATAGATAGATAGATAGATAGGTAGATAGATAGATAGATAGATAGATAGATAGATAGATAGATAGATAGATAGATAGATAGATAGATAGATAGATAGGTATGTATGTATGTATGTAAGTAGGTAGGTAGGTAGGTGGGTAGGTAGGTAGGTAGGTAGGTGGATGAGCTAACGAACAATCAGAAATGCAGAAATACATCCGGCTTTGTGTGATTGAATTAAATGTGTAAAAAAGAAAATCACACTTTTTAAATATCTTTGATTAATTCGCGTGCAACTTTAACTATTGCCTTCTTAAATATAAGTCAAAAAGAGTTGGTGTTTGTACATGTATGTATGGTGTGTTTAAGCGTGTGTGAGTGTCTGTCTGTCTGTCTTTGTGAGAGAGTGAGAGAGAAGAGTTTATGTGTGTGTTTATATGCATGTGTGTATGTATGGTTGTATTTAGTATTAAGTGTATGAAAAAATTGGGAAGTCATACTGGAATTAAAATGGCGACTGTATGTCTGCTTGGAAAATCAGTTTGACTCCATCTTAAGTGGGTGGCAGTCTTTAGTAACTTCTTAAGATTACAACATTCTAAAATAGTCCTTCACAAAGGTTAAAACGTTTTCCTATAACAGCCTTTATTGCAACTGGCGAGTTGATTTGGAAGCCAAAAGACTTTATATTATGATTTTGATACGCTACATTAAAGTATTCAACTCTCAGTCACTACCGCGATTTCAAATTAAGTAGCCACGCTAACTTATTTCGGAAACATCAAGAAAGCAATTTCATGTGTGTGTGCGAGTGTGTGTGTATGTATTTCGGCATATATATCTATCTATATATATGTATGTATACATATATGTATACTTGTGTGTGTGTGTGTGCGTTATGTACACACACATGTGTTTATAAAAATGTATGTGTCTTTGTGGTGTCATGTATATACATTTATTCATAGCGAGTTTATTGTCAACTTATATATGCGTGTTTGGTTTTCACATATACAAATATACATAGAAAGTTGTGTGTGTATGTGTTTGTGTGTGTGTGTACATTTAAGATTTGCCCAACTCCACTCGTGTCTATTTCACGTTTGAGGCGTCATGGTTAGAAGAGTAATTAAGCCAAAAATCTCAAACCGTTAATTATTAAAGCAATGCATATATATTTCATCTCTTTATGTGACAACGGGGGTCATAAGGGTTAAAGTTAAACGTGAGAGAGCAAACAGGATTAAAAAACTTTCTTGGTGCAATTAGAATAAGTTGACATCTTTTTAATCAAGTGGACCAGCCAAATACACTAAATATGTTATGAGAGGTTTAATAACTTTAACATCGCAATTAGGTTGGTTTTAACAAATTCTCTCTTTACTCTCTCTTTTACTTGTTTCAGTCATTTGACTGCGGCCATGCTGGAGCACCGCCTTTAATCGAGCAACTCGACCCCGGGACTTATTCTTTTGTAAGCCCAGTACTTATTCTATCGGTCTCTTTTGTCGAACCGCTAAGTAACGGGGACATAAACACACCACCATCGGTCGTCAAGCAATGCTAGGGGGACAAACACAGACACACAAACCCACACACGCATATATATATATATATATATATATATATATATATACATATATACGATGGGCTTCTTTCAGTTTCCGTCTACCAAATCCACTCACAAGGCTTTGGTCGGCCCGAGGCTATAGTAGAAGACACTTGCCCAAGGTGCCACGCAGTAGGACAGAACCCGGAACCATGTGGTTGGTAAACAAGCTACTTACCACACAGCCACTCCTGTTCAGAAAAAAAAAAAATGATTCATCAATTTCGAATTTAAAAGAGAAGGCAATACAGATTCAGGCACAGGACTTAATCACAAATTACTGTAACATATTCTTCAAAAGCAGCCTTAACGATATTGGAGAAATTATATCAAGTACTGAGCTATATAAACTAGGGGTTTGTATTTCTGTAAATTGTTCTCAGGTTATTTTTCTTTCCTTCCTTTATTTTAAAATACGTTCCTTGTTTCTCTTCTGCAAATACTGTATAAAACATTATTTTCTCATCAGGCCAATACACTAAGACTATAGTGATATTTGCTTCGCTGAGTCCAGAATTCTCATGATCGGCATAATTCAGCGCTTTGTCAAGCTTTCCGAAACGCACGCTCGGCCACCGAGTGTTGAAAGTCTTCCAGTGTCTGCAACTCAGTAAGATGACTGGTCTTGAAGGCATCCCTTCATCACTCTCAAGCAGTTCACTTTAGATCTAGCTCCCTTCCGTGTTGAACTACACTCTCTGTCTGTCTGTCTGTCTGTCTCTCTCTCTCTCTCTCTCTCTCTTCAGCTCCTTCTATACCTATTTGTATAGCTATTTATCTATCGGGATTTTTTCCACGATACATTCCTAATATTTTAAATTAATCTACAATATGTCCCATCCCTAAAAGCTCGCTGACGATAGAAATAGTTAGCAATCACTTCATCACACGTCACATCCTTCAATCTCACTCCTTCTTCAATAACGAACAGTATAACCTTTATAAAACTATATTTAGTTATTAATAACTCAACTATGTAATACACCAGTAGCTCTTCACTCATAAGGATTTCCGAGAAAGAAATCTTGTTATATTTGTCGTGGCAATGCCGTCAATTGTGTCTGATTTGATACTTTTCTAGCTATGTCTACCACCTTCGATATTCATATCACTGTAAATCGAATCAACAGCGCTATCTTCGACTCGCATTCTGCATAACCCAATATAGCGTTTCTCATAGAGGTAGGGTAGAGCCCATCTGGGAGGGGGAGGCTGTATAGATTATAAGGAGACGAAAATGTAGTCATGTTTAATGAAATTGAGATCGTTTTAAACTTTTTAAACTTGTTGAACATCATGACAGAGAAAGGAGAATGGATACAAACTCGATCTTATTTTCTCGTTAATAAAGATGAGGGAAGGGCCAAAAATTCCCTAATTATCTTTTGTGGCTATGGGTGGTATTTGTCAGTTTGTGAACTAATACCATAGTGTACTTCGTGTTTGTTATTGTCTCCCACACAATTCCTATATTCTCTTAGTATACATTCCTATATTTATTATATGACGGTTTATTTCTTAACTTCCTTTATACAGATGTCGTGCAAAAATGATTTTATGTTACCCATACAATGACTGAAACTTTACACTGACTGAAACCTTAAACAAAACATCTTTTACGCATGCTAGTTATTACAATTTCACATGATCTCTCATGTTGAGAGAGTTTCAGAAACTGCACCACACAGATTAAGGTTACCTTTTAGAGCATTCAGCCCTAATCAGATACTAAATGTCCTCGAAATATCAAAAGCCCACGTTGGAATATTGCTTGCTTGTATGAGACCGTGCTGCGTCCACGCATGCCATAATCTCATATCCCGTCAAAAGAAAGCTATTTGACTGACGAGAAACGATTCACGGTTATATTGCTCTGAAAATAAAGTGTCGCCTTCGATCAAAGAAGTTAACCTGATTAATGTTTGGCTGACTGACCACTTGGAAAGTCCCAGATACTATAAGCACTTACGTTTGAGCCAGTAATGGAGCAAGTACGTGATAGCTCAGCCAGCTAGAAATGATTGTCATTACCTTCTTGAAAAAAGCATTGGATGTCTCGTGACTAAACGACAATAACAAACAAAATTCACAACTACTACTAGTTCATAAACAAATGCCTCTTTCTGATGCAGTTACTTTCATTCTCTGGTCATTTAAACTACTTATGTTTACCTCGACTTCGTCGTACCACTTACCTTTTTTTCCTTCAACCATGCTTACGACACCGAGACTTCTCAAAATATTTCTCAATCCTTCACACACGCATACACACACAACAAATGTTCTCTATCGGATTCTATCCTTGACCACGAAAAATTATCAAATATCTTCATTAATTTTATCAGTTACGTATGTTGAGGTAGTAAGGAAAACTCCACAGAGCACGGGTAAATTCTCAAAGATTCAAAAAATTAGTTCCCTTACAGTGTTATTAATAAATACATCTTTTTTCTTAGAAAATAAAATTGCTCATAAACATAATGGGCTTTGCACATATGTTAGACGATATTCTTTGAAAGTGTATCATATAAAAGCTAAAAATAGACAAAATTTACAACGATTCTCATTATTATTGAGTGAGAGAGCAGTGCATACCATCAAAGCAACACTAGGATAAAATATACCCGTCTGATAAAGATATACCATGCACATGCATCACAACCATATGTGCGCAACATGGTGATCTCATATCATGATAAACAGCGCATGACCTTGCAGGAAAGGCCTAGTTAGAATATTCTTCAGGTCAAGTAGCCTATCCTGCTCAAAAAGTCCCTAAATAAAGGTTAAGGATGCTGAATGAAACACCTATGTTTCCAGAGGTGAATTATTCAAACCCCTCAAAATTCCTCTCAACATATAGCTATGATGCTCTCCCATTACTTTTGCTTGTGATCCGAGATGCACATATCGTCAGCCACTAAGGGACATGCTCAACTGGTTAAGGTCAAACAACTGACAAGCAAATCTGTGGTATTGAGCAGAATATTTGCTGTAGCCCGATTTTATACGAAGACAAAACAATGTACATGATAACATTCCCAATGAGTTAAGACCAAAAGCTGCATCAGGGCATTTATTATTATTATTATTATTATTATTATTATTATTATTATTATTATTATTATTATTTTTAATATGATTATTATCATTATTATTATTATTATTATTATGATTATTATCATTATTATTATTATTCCACAGAGGTTGACTTTGCTTTCCATCCTTTCGGAGTCGATAAATTAAGTACCAGTGAAACACTGGGGTCGATGTAATTGACTAGTCCCTACTCCCAAAATTTCAGACCTTGTGTCTATAATAGAGGGGATTATTATTATTATTATTATTATTATTATTATTATTAGTGAAGACCAGCTTTTTCAAACCTACTTTCCTCAGTGAACGCACAATTTTTTACAAGTACAAAAAAAAATGTTACGAATAGTTTTAACGCGTATTAACTTACATCATCATCATCATCATCATCGTTTAACGTCCGTTTTCCATGCTAGCATGGGTTGGACTGTTCAACTGGGGTCTGGGAAGCCAGAAGGCTGCGCCAGGCCCAGTCTGATCTGGCAGTGTTTCTACAGCTGGATGCCCTTCCTAACGCCAACCACTCCGTGGGTGTAGTGGGTGCCTTTTACGTGCCACCTGCACAGGTGCCAGACGAGGCTGGCAAACGGCCACGATCGGATGGTGCTTTTTACGTGCCACCGGCACGGAGGCCAGTCGGGGCGGCGCTGACAACGGCCACATACGGATGGTTCTCTTATGTGCCACCGGCACTGGTATCACGGCTACAATTTCCATTGATGTTGAACGATTTTGATTTTGATCTTTGATTTTGAAGTCAGCTGAAGTGAAACTGTGACATAAAATAACTAAGGAAGGAAGAAATGTAAAATGGAGTACACACACATTTCGATTAAGAAATATTTTACGTATGATATTTAATACAGTGCCACACACCTGAATTATCTAAGGTCATGCCTCTGACCTACCTGTGTTACCTTGCTCAATTGTAGCAAGGACTTTGTTTTGAGTAACACTCGTCCACTCCCACAGCCACTAAATTTCTTACATATTTCCAAGAAACTAATTTGAGCATCGAAAACTATTTGTTTATTGCGTCATTTATACACCTTCATGAATTAATTATCGATTACCATAGAAAGCATTAAGCGAATTATATATTACCTTATATTATATAAATGCTGGTCTTAATTACATTTCAACTATCATGTAGTAAATATATTCTACCAGCTGAAAACGTTCACGTCTATTGAACAATTATTTTAATCTTTTCCCGTAAGAAAATATGTCTTTTGTTTTATCAATGTCTTCAGGTAAAATAAGAAAAAAACATATATATATATATATATATATATATATATATATATAAAGGAGCACTCCGTCGGTTACGACGATGAGGGTCCCAGCTGATACGATCAACGGAACAGCTTGCTCGTAGAATTAACGTGCAAGTGGCTGAGCACTCCACAGACACGTGTACCCTTAACGTAGTTCTCGAGGAGATTCAGCGTGACACAGAGTGTGACAAGGCTGGCCCTTTGAAATACAGGTACAACAGAAACAGGAAGAAAGAATGAGAGAAAGTTGTGGTGAAAGAGTACAGCAGGGTTAACTCCCCCCCTGCAGGAGCCTCGTGAAGCTTTAGGTGTTTTCGCTCAATAAACACTCACAACGCCCGGTCTGGGAATCGAACCCGCGATCCTACGACCGCGAGTCCGCTGCCCTAACCACTGGGCCATTGTGCCTCACACACACACACACACACACACACACACACACACACACATATATATATATATATATATAGGGAGAGTTTACGAAAAAAACAAAAGACGAAGACAGGTGGTGTACAAAACAAACAGATGTATTAGTATAACGCTCAGGAATAGAAAAAGTCTTTTACGTTTCGAGCCTACGCTCTCCTACAGAAAGGGACACAGAAAAAACAAGGAGAGAAACAAGGAAAGAAAAAAATGTGTGTAGTGGCTAATATATATATATATATATATATATATATATATATATATATATATATATATATATATATATACAATGCAAACAAGAGAACTTAGTCTAAAATAATTTCAGTAGCAAGAAATCACATTTACTTCCAAAGAAAAATTAATCAGAAATTGAACTTTTATTGATCTGTATTACATCTAATCATAATATATAAATTTATACAAAAAAAAACCCCACATATTTCTATCCTAAAATGATCCGGTTGACAGCCTACTCGACGTAACTATTTTTTTTAATGAAAAATATTAGGTTTCCGTTCGTTTCCTAATGTTGTTCTTTCGGTTTTTATTAAATTACTTTTGTCAGTTCAGCGAATATATGCCAATAAAAAAAAATCCAGTTAAAATGCCAACAAACTAATTTCATTTTAGACCCGACCCACAACGATATAGGAATCTTACATACAACAGGTATTAGTTATATTTTGTCGATGTAGAAACATTTTGGTACTATTCAAAATTGATACCGAATGTAACCGCAGGTAAATTTTCCTTTGTAATTTATAACTGGGTCTGACAATGTGTTATCTATGTACCTCGGTAGAATATAAATATACAAAACTAAAATACGTATATAATAATGTAGAAAATGTATATACCAATGCTGAAATGATAGAGAAACAGTAAAAATGCTATATTTGGTTTACCATCGTATGGTACATGCTATTGCACTGTCGATCATTAGTGATATAGTTCATCCATCAAAGATTTTCTTAAGGTACCCGCAAAAATTGTCTCGAAGTGTCTATAAATGCACACTGTCACCAGATAAATAAATGGAAGCGAAATTTATATGCAATTTATTGAATCAAAATAAATAAGCATATAAATAAATTGATCTGAGAATGTTAACTAGGTATCTTTCTGATCTATGTATGTCCACGTTTGGGACCATAAAGGCTCCCACTCATAAAGAAAAGGATTATACTGTACTGGCATTCATGCAGTACATAAAACCATCGGGAAAATAGCATCTATTTTTGCTATTTCAAGGGGTCTATATAAATGTACTTTTAACTAGCATGATAGATTTTTATTAGTCTTATTCTGATTAGAATGGGAATTCAAAGACATCGTCGACACTATAAACTGGTCCCTGACCAATTATTCCATGAAGAAATCGCTCTATAGTGGCCGCAATTTTTTTCGTTTGTTTTTCTAATTCTACCTTAAATACATCCAGAGGTCTAAACCTAATATTGAAGTCATTATTTCATTGAAATATTTTTCCATTTTCTGAGCTGTTCTTAAGTTTAAATATAATTCGTTTTCTTAAATATAATGTAAATAGTATAATAATTTATTTTGGTGCCAGATATTTGTGTTTTTAACTTCGAGTAATGACTTACCCACCCAAATTGCAACCTCGAATAAGGGTTAGTATATATTTCTTTACTACCCACAAGGGGCTAAACATAGAGGGGACAAACAAGGACAGACAAACGGATTAAGTCGATTACATCGACCCCAGTGTGAAACTGGTACTTTATTTATCGACCCCGAAAGGATGAAAGGCAAAGTCGACTTCGGCGGAATTTGAACTCAGAACGTAACGGCAGATGAAATACCGCTAAGCATTTCGCCCGGCGCGCTAACGTTTCTGCCAGTTCGCTGCCTAACCTCGAATAAGGGTTAGCACATTCGAAGAATCAGAGGTCTGGAAAATATTATCATGGAAGGAAGAGTAGAGAGTCGTAGATCAAGAAGCAGGCAAAGAACGCAATGGATGAGCAGTATCAAGAGCTGGTTGGACAAATGTGACAAGGCAGCAGGGGAACTCGCACGTAATCGGGAAGACCTTCGTGTGACCAATGAGCTGCAGGCGTACAATGTATGACGACAACGACGTAATTTGTATCATTAATAAAAAAGGTGATTCTTAAGTATAATGATGTGATTTCGACCATAATAAAATCATTGTTGTACGAGATGGTATATTCTGTGAGTTTGTACTAATAAGTGATCCTTCTACCATGATGAAAATTTGAATCTACTCCTGCAACGCCTCAAAATAAATTTTGAAAAAAGCAATTCACTTCTATTTACACTATTTTTATCCCCAGACCCTAACACTCCAAAACATTCAAGTATATCCAGTGTTCAAATTAAAAACACTCGGCAGCTAAATCATTAATCATGTGCTAATTCAATAAAAGCTTTAAATTTTACGCGAAATTATCAAACTGACACTTTCGTTCTGCAACAGTATTAATGTAACTGTTAAAAAAAAAAAAAAGAAAAAAGCTCCACTTTCATTTCGTAGTAATTTTTATAAATTGCATGATGTAAGTACTTTTTAGTTTCTTATGACATCACATAATCCGACTACATATATTAATACCTTTACTAATACTTATAAAAGAAATTTATGCTTTCGAGAATTTGCTAGATTTTAGTTGTCAAAAATAAATCTATTTACTGGAAAGCTAATAATGCTTCCTTAATGAGGTATGAAATGTTTGGAAAGTATTCAAGGACACAAAACAATATGTGAACCTTAACGGAAGAGATCCGGGGACTTTACCTGTTCAACTGTTATATTTCATCAAATGAGATTTTATACAAATATAAACACCGATATATTTACAAGGCACAATGTTAATTTTTACAGAGAAGGTTGTATGAACAATTTCACAGATCTTGTAAAATACTGCTATCTTATGCACGATGCTGGGGGAATAAATCGTCACGGGGTCGAAACTATCAGTCATTTTGCTGTTTCTGATTGAACAGCAAATAAGTAATATTTATATGAGGCCAAATATAAGAAACAAGCAAATTTGTTCTGCAAAGTGAGCTTGCGGTTTCAGTCTACGAGCCAATTTTTTTTTTTTTTGCAAATTTCAATTTTCAATAAACAAATTCTAGTCTCTTCGTTTATATTGTTTCTCATATTTTAGTCCTTTTATAGAAGAATAATACCATTTGTATTTTCAAACCCTTCCAAAGTGGTGATGTAGATTCTGTTGACGTTCCAGTGTCTCAAACAATGTTGAGGGAGATACGTATGTCATACAACTCGGTTTGCCACAGCTTTTATACTCTTGTACTTGAGCAAAAATTATTGTCGTATGCATTGCTCGTTAGTGAAAGTATACTGTGTTTACAAAGCTTAGATCCATTACAGCAAAATGAACTAATATAGTTTGAAAATATATAGTGTGAAAAATATACCGAGTGGTATTGGTGAAGGGTTTACAATGAATTATATACTAAACTAGGCGATGGTCCGAAGTAACTATAAACCAGCTTAGTAAATCGAGCATAGTGAAAGACAATGTAAGCAGGCTGTTATCTTTCTTAGTCAGATGCATCAATCTGAGTACAGAAGAAATTAGTTGTTGACAACCTCAGCAGGTGGCGCAGTCATCAGTGTCAAGGAAAAGCAAACAACAGCTGACGGAATAGACGAACTTACACGGGAGAATGGAACAAAAACGAAAAGAGAAAGTAAAAATTTTAGAACAGGAAGGAAAATACAAAAAAAAAAAAAGATATTTACACTTACATAAATAGATTTACACACACACTCAGACACATACACACACAAATACAAACAAACAAAGATATACGGAGACATACACATTTATGGGTTTGAATGTATGTGAGAGTATGTTTTCATGTATGCGTGTGACTTCATGTGTGTGCGTGTAAGTATATGTAACAAATAGATCGTTAGATATACAGAAAATGCGACAAAGACTGAGTGGTAGCGGTGAGGGAACTGAATGAACGAACTACATATTACTTGAATAATAAAATGGGAAATTGGTGACTAACTTTATGTAAGCAACTAAATAAATGAGTAAACGAAGTAACCGAATAAATTGAATGTGACTGGAGGGGAAGTAGAAAACACCTAGCGTCATTTAGGAAAGATTTACAGTTCGATTCCTGGAGAGATGCTGTTGCAAATTCTTCTGTTTTCTCTAATATATATATATATATATATATATATATATATATATATATATATATACAGAGAGAGAGAGAGAGAGAGAGAGAGAGAGACGTATGTGTGTGTACGTGTGTACATGTATATACATATAATATATATATATATATAATATAATAATGATATTATTATAACGTCAAAAAAGAAACTGACCACACAAAATTCAAGAAGTCTTTGGACAAATTCCTTCAAACAGTACCGGACAAACCACCCACACCCGGATATGTCTCCGCAAACAATAACTCTCTGCTCGAATGGGCCTTGGTGCCCAAATCCTGAACTGAAAGACTTCGCCAGGTGGTGCTATTAAGTTAGACATGGCCTGGGCCAATACTGGCCAAAACCTTTCTAAGTTATTCTATATATACACATGTATATATATGCATATATGTATTTATACATATTTAAAAAAAGGAGCACTCCGTCGGTTACGACGACGAGGGTACCACCTGATACGGTCAACGGAACAGCCTGCTCATGAAATTAACGTGCAAGTGGTTGAGCATTCCACAAGCACGTGTACCCTTAACGCAGTTCTCAGGGATATTCAGCGTGACACAGAGTGTGACAAGGCTGGCCCTTTAAAATACAGGTACAACTCATTTTTGCCAGCTGAGTGGACTGAAGTAACGTAAAATAAAGTGTCTTGCTCAAGGACACAACGCGTCGCCGGGAATTGACCTTACGCTCGCGAGCCGAATACCCTATCCACTAACCCACGCGCCTTCACTATATATGCGCCATATATATATATATATATATATATATATATATATATATATATATATATATATATATATATAATATATTATATATATATATATATATTATATATATATATATATTATATATATATATAAGATATATATATATATATATATATATATTATATATATATATATATATATATATAATATATATTTATATTATATATATATATATATTATATATATAATATATATATATATATATATATATATATATATATATATATATTATATTATTATATATATATATATATATATAATATATATATATATATATATATATATATCGGCCGGAATTTGAACTCAGAACGTAACGGCAGACGAAATACCTATTTCTTTACTACCCACAAGGGGCTAAACACAGAGGGGACAAACAAGGACAGACAAACGGATTAAGTCGATTACATCGACCCCAGTGCGTAACTGGTACTTAATTTATCGACCCCGAAAGGATGAAAGGCAAAGTCGACCTCGGCGGAATTTGAACTCACAACGTAACGGCAGACGAAATACCTATTTCTTTACTACCCACAAGGGGCTAAACACAGAGGGGACAAACAAGGACAGACAAACGGATTAAGTCGATTAGATCGACCCCAGTGCGTAACTGGTACTTATTTAATCGACCCCGAAAGGATGAAAGGCAAAGTCGACCTCGGCGGAATTTGAACATGAGAAATGGAAATATCCAGAAATAATAAAATTCTCTTTGTTATAACTCATAACCTGTAACCCATAGATAGAGAAAATATACCACTCTTTGCAGACTCATCAACTACGATTAATCAATAAGAAAATAACCATAGTTCAAAATTAAAAAAAAAAAACAGATGAAAAATTTAAAACGGTTCTTGACCTGGGCAAAATTTTACCAGAATGAGAGTAGAAAAAGATTGAGTAGATTTATGCAATAACAGTCAATATATTCGTACTAGTGGTGAACGACAGACGAAATCCAGCACCACGCTATGACATGTAGCAGCAAGAATCTTACAAAAACTGCTGAATGCAACAACTGCAAAAATATTTACATTAGAGAAAACGGAAGCGCATTTATTGAGAGGGTGCGGGTTCACGGTCAAAACATAAGGCAACCGCAATACAGAAGGACTCCATTTAGCGAAGATCTGGATAACTACAGAGAAGGGAATTTTAAAATATTTCTTATTTTTTAAAATGTGCACAGAGTGTGGAATTACAAGGTCCATTAAAGGGAAAGGTTTTATGGAAAAAATATAAACCAAAGTTAAATGGAAATTAATATTATCAAGCTTCATGTCAATATTATTTAATTTGTCTTCCTTCATGAATGTTGCAACATTACTCCCACTCGTTAATGATGGCATTAAGCTTAGGGCGTTACATAGTGATGTTCTTAAATGCTTGCAATGCTTTTCGAATTTGAAAGCTGGACGCTACAAGAATTCACTGGTTGCTGTAGTAATAACATTTTCATTGATATTGTAACATGTTTCACTCAATTGTTACTATATGAAGTTACTAATAAATTGTGGATACATATTTTAAGTTTTAATATCTTAGCATTTTTAATGTGTGTGCTTGTGTGTGTGTGTCTCTCTCTCTCTGTGTATGTATGTATACGCATACATACACACATAAACACATACACACAAATTCATATATATATATATATATGTAAGTTCAGCAAAATTTAGATTCAGATGAATATGGTACTTAAGTTAAAGGCACCAGAATTTGATATGGTATTATCCATATAAATCAAATGGGGTGCCTTATTGTCTATTTAATTAAATAAAATTCTATATGTGGCTGAAGATTGCTCTACATTTTAAGACTGATGTAATACTTACAGTGTTTAATAAAATGAAGTAGAATTAAACGATTGTACTACACTAACTTGGATATCCTTGTTGCTTATTTTGATATATATATATATATATATATATAAAATATATATATATATATAATATATATATATTATATATATATATATATATATATATAGATATATATATAATGTATATCTATATATAATAGGTATATATATATATATATATATGTATATATATATAATGGCGCGCATGGCTCAGTGGTTAGAGCGTCGAGCTTACGATCGTGAGGTTGTGAGCTCGAATCCCGGACCGGGCTGCGTGTTGTGTTCTTGAGCAAGGCACTCTATTTCACGTTGCTCCAGTTCACTCAGCTGTAGAAATGAGTTGCGACGTCACTGGTGCCAAGCTGTATCGACCTCTGTCTTTCCCTTGGATAACACTGGTGGCGTGGAGAGGGGAGGCTGGTATGCATGGGCGACTGCTGGTCTTCCATAAACAACCTTGCCCGGACTTGTGTCTAGGAGGGTAACTTTCTAGGTGCAATCCCATGGTCATTCATGACCGAAGGGGGTCTTTACCCTTTATATATAAACGGCGGGCTTCTTTCAATCTCCGTCTTCCAAATCCACTCAAAAGAGTTTGGTTGGCCCGAAGATATTGTAGAAGACACTTGACCAAGGTGTCACACAGCGGGACTGAACCCGGAACCATGAGGTTGAGAAGCAAGCTTCTTACCATACACCCACTCATATATATGGTGAAGCTAAGGTATCTTCTACAACCGTGAGAAGACTCACTGCTGCCGGTTTGAATAGCCGCGCGCTGTCAGAAAGCGACTGCTTTGACTTGTAAATAAATGTGACTCATATGGGCCATAATACCCAAACCTGGACCGTTGATCAATGGAAACGAATCCTCTGTGCTGATGAATCGAAGTTTGAAATCATCAGATCCCACCGTAGAGTTTATGTGAAGTGAAGAATTGGTGAACGGATGACTCCTGAGTGTGTAGTTCCAACTGTAAAGCATGGTGGGGGAAGTATGATGATCTGGGGAGTTTTGCAGGCAATAGTGTTGGTGATATTCATCAAGTAACAGGAATATTCAACCCAAAAAAGTATCACTCTATCCTCCAGCGTCATGCCATTCCGTTTGGGACGAGACTGATCGATAATAATTTCATGCTGACGCAAGATGACGATCCTAAACATACTTCTAAGTTATGCAAAACTATTTACAGAAGACAATGGATGAAAAAAAACCTGAGTGTTATGGAATGGCCAGCCCAATCCCTCGATTGCAATCCCATCGAAATTGTATTGAATGAATTGGATCTTAGAATCAAAAAGCGAAAACCAAGAAATGCAGAAACCCTATGGACACTCTTACAAGTGGAGTTACAAAATGTTACTAGCGAATATTCGCTTTCATTAGTTGAAAAAATGTCCAATGTGTGCTCAGCAGCGAAAAAAGCCAAGGGTGGACATTTCGATGAATCTAACATTTAGAGTTTTTCTCTGATTTTTCCTAGTTTTCTTTTAGTTGCTGAGCTAATTATGTCATTCCATGAATGTAACTATACATGAATAAAATGTTTCACCAGAATTTCTCAGTTGTTTCCATTTTGTACGTTTTTTCAAAATATGTTCCGATGATCTTGAACTTTTGGATATTAATGTGTGTGTGTGTGTGTGTGCTTACATGCATATATATATATATATATATATATATATATATATATATATCTATATATATATATATATATATATATATATATATATACACATTATATTTGATAGTAACTCTGCTGCTACTCTGACCAGTTTTCAAAGGCCCTTTCAAATTACATGACCGTATACACAAACAAGACATACGAAGTGGTATCAAAGGCCCTCGAACTTGTTATGTTTAATAAAAAAAAAGGATAACTCATTTACCTAATTGTTAACATCATCTCCTTCGAAATAGTCACCTTGCGATGCAATACACCGGTCACAGCGTTCATGCCACTTTTGGAAACCAGTCTGGAAGTCGTTTTCCGTAAGCAGGTTGAGGACTTTCAGCGATTCGCTCTGGAACCCGACAACGGTGTTAAAACGGCGAGCCTTGAGCTGCATTTTCATCTAGGGGAAGAGATGGAAGTCCGTGGGTTCTAAATCTGGCGAATAGGGCGAGTGAGGAAGCGATATCATGTTGTTTTTGGTAAGTAACTCACAAGTGAGGAGAGCTCGGTGACAAGGTGCATAGTGGTCGTGAGGAATCAATTTCTTCTCTGTCCACAGATCCGGTCGCTTTCGCAGAATGTCCTCCCACAAACGCTTCATAGTGACACTCGTGCCTGGTGTTCCAGATCATTCACCTTATTCCAGGGACATTCTTCTGATTTTGGGGCGCCCCTACTACTAGAAACATTGCTTCGTAACGGTAAGCTTGCCGAAGCATGCTCAATATCTCTGTAGCACAGTTCCCAAGTTTAACGCAAATTTTCACGTTGGCTCTTCGTTCCTGTCCATGACAAAATCGCGGACGACAGCAAACACGTGATCACAAAAACACAAATTTCACGACTTGCGAAGTAAGCAAACCGATGTCACTCGATACACAGTCTCATGAAGTTCGCTGCTAGCTCTCT
Organism: Octopus sinensis; assembly: GCF_006345805.1. Taxonomy (NCBI): domain Eukaryota; kingdom Metazoa; phylum Mollusca; class Cephalopoda; order Octopoda; family Octopodidae; genus Octopus; species Octopus sinensis. The sequence goes on along the minus strand of NC_043006.1, from coordinate 5,008,393 downwards.
CTGCGCACGCTTCCGTGTACTGCCATCTGCTGGAGCGCTACAGAACTAGTCCGGTAACTTTTTGATACCACATTGTATGTACAACCAGTCAGTTCATGGTCATTTCTGATAAATCACAATATTACAGAATCTTACTACCAACTAACCACAACCTAAAATCTTCTTCATAATCCTATCAACCACTTGTCTTCCTTTTAAAACTATAACATTAATGGCAAATACGTGTGTGTCCAGTTCTGTGTGCCCAGTTCTGTGTTTAATGATTTCTGCACTAACACAGTAACCTTACCTTTATGCTAACACCTCTAATACGAAGCAGGTTGTTCGAGGGGTGGGGGAGTGCGGAAAAATTCCTGCCTTTGGGTAAAATAAAATACAGGAGGATCAGTTAATTATTATTTTATTCAACATATTCCCCTCTCAGATTCACACACTTATTGCAGCGGTCCTTCAGTTTTTCTAAGCCCTATAAAAAAAAAGTCGGAAGGCTGGGCCTCCTGCCAGGCCTTTTGCGATACCCTAAAAGACAGGAACTTCTCAGCAGCCCCTTGTATACGTGGTTAAAAAACAAATCCGCGTGTTATATACTATTCTTTGATTCCTTTATTTTAAGAATTATGTTATATTTGCTTTTAATACTAGCCAAATAGATAAACAGAATGCCTTAAATCCAAAAGGGTCAACATCGAATTGGTTAACGTCCTTTCTCTTGGTTAGCCAAATATTCACAAATGCAAGATTGTATCCTACTCACATACGCGCATGCGCATTCACACACACACACACGCATCAGCGTGTTTGCATCAACAGTATCACTTGTAATAGGCGGCGAGTTGGTAGAATCGTTAGCACACCGGGCGAAATGCTTAGCAGTATTTCGTCTGCGGTTACATTCTGAGTTCAAATTCCGCCGAGGTCGACTTTGCCTTTCATCCTTTCGGGGTCGATTAAAAAAGGACCAGTTACGCACTGGAGTCGATATAATCGACTTAATCAGTTTGTCCTTGTGGGTAGTAAAAGAAATAGTATCACTTGTAATAGTTCATACCATCATTGTTTAATCTCTTCTCCTCACGCTACTAGTTCTTCGATTATTTGCACCATCGTAATATCTAAAAGTTTATCCGAAGACAATGTATCTAACGGCATACACTTGGTGCTGCTTGTTGGGAGCCCTTTTTAGAGTAGTAAAACTTCCTGCGCAACTCATTACTTGGCGCGTTGACGTTTACAAGAAGAGTTAAAAGACAGCTGATAGACCCGTGTTTATTTATTTTGTAATTGTATCTTGTTGCTGCTGGAGAAAAAATAACATTAATGCTTAATTGATCCGAGTGAATATATTTTGTTGACATTAGCCTAATGGCTGGCCAAACACAGCTGCCAGTCTTGCGCAACCACTTCGGTTTACGCCGTTCGAAAAGCACACCTGAACTAAAGCCTTTTACTGGATTCCTAAATCTGTTGGCCTATTACTTTTCTAATGTCTTATTGCGTTGAGATTTTCCCAAATATTTACGCAAAACTACAGATTTCCTCAAGTTGATATTGATTTCACACACATACAGAAACACAGTCGCATACACCTGCACACACTCACACAGACGAAGGCACATATTTCGAATCGCAAGCATATCGAACTTAATCGACCCAGTGTTTCATTATCGATCCTCAGATAAATAAAAGACCAATTGCCAACGAATTTGCTAGGATTTGCCTTGGCCAACACAATGCCTTCTACTCTAATTAATAAGGTAGTAGTTTTTACTCCATAGTATTTAAACCCTCCAGTTGGCAGCTTTTTTAATTAATTATTTTCCAAGATTGTTTTGCGGTTTTGAATTGTTACTTCTAACCACACATCACTTGATCTTATTAATACTTTCATTATACACAGACTCCAGTTCAATGCCGAGAATACTTCAATACGTATCATTTAAATCCTCGAGTAATTGTTAAACGTATATATGAGAGGGTACTGAAGAGTTCCTGACTTTAAGGGTGTCGCGAAAGGACTTGTTGGAAGCACAACCTTCTGACTTCTTTTACAGGGCTTAGGAAAACTGAAGGACTGCTGCAATAAGAGTGTGAATTTGAGAGGGAAATATTTTGAATAGAATTATCCTCCTGTATTTTCTTTTACCCATTACAAATGATACCCATTTCTTTATTACCCACAGGAACTTTTCAGCACCCCCTCGTAAGAGCTAAACATACTTACTATAATCAGTTAATCAGATTATCGCTGTGCTTAAAGCAGTATCTTCTCAGGCGGCGAACTGGCAGAAACGTTAGCACGCCGGGCGAAATGCTTAGCGGTATTTCGTCTGTCGCAATGTTCTGAGTTCAAATTCCGCCGAGGTCGGCTTTACCTTTCATCCCTTCGGGGTCGATAAATTAAGTACCAGTTACGCACTGGGGTCGATGTAATCGACTTAATCCGTTTGTCTGTCCTTGTTTGTCTCCTCAGTGTTTAGCCCCTTGTGGGTAGTACAGAAATAAGTATCTTCTCTGATTGGCAGCTTTTAATCAATACATTTTGTCTCCAATTTAGCATGCATGACTTATTCGGTCACAGCTTACTTTACGTGATTTATTTGTGAATAATATGAATTCTGCTGAATTGACGAATTGTTAATACCACATCACCTCAGAAAGTTATACTTAGATGAGATTTTAAAACCATTCATTGAGCAAAGATCGATATAATTTGTTTGTTTTTCTTTTTTGGTTGTTTGTCCCCTTTTAATGACATTGTCTCGAAGAAAGAACACCATTGCCGTCACAAGATCTCCGAGGCCGGAGAGACCGATATGTTATGATGAGCGTTTCAAATTTGAACGCAGTTTTAATGTTTCTGTCGTTTCCACTATCACAAGCAATTATCGTTATCACAAAGGTCATATAATTAGTTAACGTCATATTCATATTGACACTGTTGTATGGATCAATAATCCATCATTGCCAATCTATTAAAAAGTAAATACTCATAGCACTAGACAGCAGGAAGAAGCTCTTAATGACTGGAAGCCGAGAAGCCTGTTGTCTAAGCAGTAACCCCCACCCGATCCATTTCCGCCCACAGCTGCCATTCAGCGTAGGAAGGAAGCAAATTCAGTACAGCACCACATCCGTTCTTCTTCGTTCTTTATAGCTTGTCTGTTTATCTTTGACCGCCATTTCAAACTAAATTCTGTCGTTATATGATGAAAAGGCTTCGCTGATCAGCTATAGTCGGTGATGTTAAGTAGAGTTCAATTACTGCCAAATAAGGGTCAAAGGTTGCTAGGGGTCAGAAAGAAGTGATAGAGCAAGATTCCAAAGAACTTTCATGTCTGGACTAAGTGATCTCGTGATTTTTTTTATTGTTGTTATTTGTATATGTTTTGGGGTTTGTTTACATTTTTACATTCTTCGTTTCTAACAATTGTGAATTGCTTCAAATAATCTAAGAGTTAGTAACAATTAATTAAAAATAAATATGCCACCTGCTCCTCCTATTCACTTTATCATATATACACCTTCACTAGAAATTAAAATTTTGTAAGAGTGTTTTAAATTCTTTCCATGCGAATATCTGAAAACATTGTAAATGAAAATATGTTCCTAAACTAATTAAGCATAGTTTGATGTGCGATTCCTCTGTAACAAAATTCTGGGCCGATTTGTGACGTAAGAAAACTCTCTCGGCTATAAAAGTAAGTGCAGAAAATAGTAGATCGACTTTCTATATACAGTCTTACAGAAATATCATTCAGAAATCAACACTAATTCAGAAATCGATTTCAGATGGTCTGTCCGACATCCTATATCTGTACAGCACACTGAGCAACAGTATAGAATATTTCGTATGATTATACACACGATAATTTTAAACAGTCTGAATTCCGACCGAAACATTAGCGCGCCGGGCGAAATGCGGAGCCGTATTTCGTCTGTCGTTACGTTGTGAGTTCAAATTCCGCCGAGGTCGACTTTGCTTTTCATCCTTTCGGGGTCGATAAATTAAGTACCAGTTACGCACTGGGGTCGATGTAATCGACTTAATACCTGTGTCTGTCCTTGTTTATCCCCTCTATGTTTAGCCCCTCGTGGGTAATAAAGAAATAGGCATTTTTTCTGTCGTTACGTTCTGAGTTGAAATTCCGCCGAGGTCGACTTTGCTTTTCATCCTTTCGGGGTCGATAAATTAAGTACCAGTTATGTCTGTCCTTGTTTGTCCCCTCTATGTTTAGCCCCTTGTGGGTAATAAAGAAATATATAAACAAACACCAGTATCACTAATAACTTTTAACTACTCAACGTAGTAGTCTTTACGTGGTCGCACAACTTGCATGAAATAACAGCGGAATTTTTCTCACTTCAATCCCACATTGTAGAAAGGGATGGACACATAGCGCACGGCAGTCGTACCTGGTATATTAAAATACGGAATAGTTGGGTATGAATCGTCTTTGCTCGATCAAAGTTGTTCTGGGATAAAACGACAATCACTTTTAATGTTCTAAGTAGATTTTGTTATTGTTTGTTAGCCTAGGTCAACCTTGATCGAGCACATATATGATGAAAAATGTTCCAGCTGTGGCCATCCCATCTGTTTGTAGGTATAGTCTATCATGAACTACATTGTCCAATATGTCTTTCCGTTTTAAGACGTTATAGGGAGACATGACATCTATTTCTAGCGGTAAGAGAGGCTCCGTTACTGGTTAAATTTCTTATTGGTATCCACCAACGCTGACCTCTACTTCGGTTTTTACTTGTTGTTGATAGAAAAACAAACATTGTCAGAGTTTTACAAGAGCAGCAATAACATTGCGGTCGGAAGATCGCGGTTTCGATTCCCAGACCGGGCGTTGTGTGTGTTTATTGAGCGAAAACACCTAAAGCTGCACGAGGCTCCGGCAGGGGATGGTGGCGACCCCTGTTGTACTCTTTCGCCCCAACTTTCTCTCACTCTTTCTTCCTGTTTCTTGTCCCCGACTTCCTACGCAACCGCTGAGCCTGGATGCGCATTCATCCATCCATCTTCGGGTCTTCCGAATAGCAATCTTGCGAGCTCTGGGACGAAGACCGTTCGCTCAACAGCAACAGCAGCAATAACAAGGTCAGTCAATATAGACAACAGTAAAACTCAAAACAGAGAGAACATTTACGTAACATCACGCAAATAACTAAAAATCGACATGTTTTTCAGATGACAATCCGGCAATAATCTAGATCACTTCACTTACTTGAAATAACAGAGAGAAAGGAGGCGGGGGGGGGGGGAGAAAGTATAAAAACAGAAAACTTCGAGCGCATGCGTCTGATATGATAGGTGATCACAACCATTATGACGATAGCCGAGACAACTCCATTGATTTATGGTCTACAAAATAATTGGCTGGGGAATACTGGGCCTGACTTACTGTGACCGAAATATCAATTCATTTCAGCAGTGTCTCGATCAACAGAGAATACAGACACAGTGACAATGTCTGGTAACATGTTCCAAACATCGTCACAATGTCAAACCTTAACAAATTACCACACATCAAAAAAACATTTAATAGTTATTTCCGGAGTGACCGTCCAGTGAGTGCTATATAATGTGATATTACAAGAATATATGCGACGAGCAAATACATATTCTGATGTTGATATTAGAATTCCTTGGACATAGAATTACTGTTTCCGCCCTCAATTTCTCTAAGATTTTACTTTTGTGGGGAGCTTGGGGGAGGGGGACGGTTCACGTCTTATGCACAGAGAAGGAAGAACAGCACACGTGACAATTTTCAGAGACTCTGAAACTGCTGGAAGGATGATCGGAAGTTATCCAGTAAAGGTACAAAATAGCCAGGTGATGGTGCTAAATTGGGAGACAGATTACATACACCACCTAAGAAAATAATCCCCCTCTCTCTCTCTCTTTTCTTCTCTCCATCATACACAAACACGTTTATATATATATATTTTTTTTTATATACATATATATACATATATATATATATGTATATATATATATATATATATATATATATATATATATATATATATATATAGATAGATAGATATAGATATGATAGATAGATAGATAGATAGATAGAGATAGATAGGTAGATAGATATAGATAGATAGATAGATAGATAGATAGATAGATAGATAGATAGATAGATAGATAGATAGATAGATATGATAGATAGATATATAGATAGATAGATAGATATAGATATAGATATAGAGACCTATGTGCATGTATGCATATATAATTGGGTAGGTTTGTAGTTAGTTAATGTATCATACGTATTGATACGCCTTTACTGGCTAACTTTTCTATCTTCGAACAGTTTGAAACTTTCTGAAAACTGTCACATGTGCACTTCTTCGTTTTCAGATATCAACATATGCATATATAGCAGTTCAGCTGATATCCTCATAAAATATATGCACACACACACACACACACACACACGCAATTTTTATCCATCCTTAATATAATCGTATTCCCGACGCAGTCTACAGACTCGCCATAATACAGGCGTTGTACAGAGACATTACATCTCAGAATACTACTCGAAGTCCCCAGTTCATGGTCGGTTAATCTCGTTAATCTAACGAGCAAGATAGAGAAAAGGCTTACAGGAAATATACCCTAATCAGACAGACCTTCCAGGACATGTGATTCAGAAAGGGGCGCAGTTAGTAACGCATTCTGATGGATGAAATGTCAACAGTAATTAATATCGGTAGCTGACGACGAATACGAGCTACGTGTGTGTATGCGTCTGCGCATGTGCAGTTGTTTCTGTGTATTTATGCTTGCGTATGTAGATAGTATATTTTGGTGTGAGAGTATGAAAGTCTATGCATATATGCGTGTCTGTGTGTGTTTAAATGTGGTGTTTTATGTGTTTATCTCTCTGTATGTCTGTCTTCACGTACACGATCGTTTCCTCCTTTAGCGTATGAGTACATATAAATATTTATAAACAAAATAGGGGAGAAATGTTATATTATAAGTGTGATGTGTTTCGTTGTGTACTGCTTCAGCATATATACAGATTTACATATAAAAAGAGTTATTGGCAAATATACTAAAACATTAGAAATTTCATAGAGAAAAAGTATGTGTTTTGGAGGTGATTTCGTAAATAAAGAATACCGTTATTTATTTAGAACGAAGCTGAAGTATTTCATCACAACAGCCTATTTACAATACTGTGACAATACCAAACACAGATTAAAAGGAAGAGGAAAAACATATCTAATTCGTAGTCTGTAAGAAAAACTACTTCTAGAATATTCTTAAAGCGAGTTAGAAAGCGGTCACTAGTCTAAGATCGAAGAATATGGAAGTAGTAGAGAGGGGACAGCTACTAATATTAATTACTGTTGACCTTCACTGGACGATACCTCAGTTTCAACTCCCACCTTCCACACAGTGTAGAGAGAGGGATTGATAACTGCCTAAAACATCGAGCAATGAATATAAGTAGCGATCGTGATACCCACCACGAAGAAATGATCGAGCTCAGTAACAAATCTATTAAGCAATGACTACCCCAAACGCATACTCTCCACTCCGATTATGAAGAAAAGAGAGGATGAAACCAATGAACTGTCCACAGCCTGTCTACCCTGTGTGAAAGGCCTCTCTGAAAAGATACAAAAGATATGCGGCTCATATGACATCAAGACAGTATTCAAGTACCTCCTTCGAGTAAAACCACCAATAGAATAAAATATGACCAAGAACTCTGTGTAATCCATCCCATGCAGCTGTGGTAGGTTATACAAAGGCGAAACATGCCGCCCCCTCAAAATAAGGGTAGAGGAACATCGCAAAGCTGTGTCACGGGGAGATATTGATAAATCGGGTATAGCTGATCATGTATGAAAAAAATGGAGACCAGCTCCCTCTGTGGGATGAAGTTAAAATTATTGACAGAGAACACCACTAGAAAATACGAAATCTAAAAGAAACAGCACATATGCTAGGACACAACAAATATGAATAATAAAAATAATACTAAACAACAACAATAACAGCATCAGAAAAAAACCTTGGGAATGAAAACCCACGTTAGAAATTTCCCCAAGACACCACCTGATGAAGGCTGGAAGGTATATCAGCCGAAACGTTGTGTTAGTAACAAACAAGATGAGGACAAATATCCGTCAAATGTAAATAATGTCTATATATGCAAACATGCATGCATATTTGCGTGTGTGTATGTGTGTGTGTGCGTCTGTGTGTGTGTGTGTGTGTGTGTGTGTGTGTGTGAGTATGCATGTATGTGTATATGTGTGTGTGTGTATGTATAAACGTTTTTAATCACACACACACACACACACACATATACACATACATGCATACTCACACACACACACACACACACACAGACGCACACACACACATACACACACGCAAATATGTATGCATGTTTGCATATATAGACATTATTTACATTTGACGGATATTTGTCCTCATCTTGTTTGTTGCTAACACAACGTTTCGGCTGATATACCTTCCAGCCTTCATCAGGTGGTGTCTTGGGGAAATTTCTAACGTGGGTTTTCATTCCCAAGGTTTTTTTCTGATGCTGTTGTTGTTGTTGTTTAGTATTATTTTTATTATTCATATTTGTTGTGTCCTAGCATATGTGCTGTTTCTTTTAGATTTCGTATTTTCCAGTGGTGTTCTCTGTCAATAATTTTAACTTCATCCCACAGAGGGAGCTGGTCTCCATTTTTTTCATACATGATCAGCTATACCCGATTTATCAATATAGCTGTGTGTGTGTGATTAAAAACGTTTATACACACACACACACACACACACACACACACACACACACACCTTAAAGTTTCACTGAAATGGATGGACAGTTCCAATTTGGGAGACATTTACTAAGCAATTGAAATCATTCATGAATTGAAAATGGCATTTGTTCTTGTTTTGCTTCTATCTCTTTCACACGCACATACATACTCTCTTATTACACACACGCACCTTCGTCTTGTGGGGGGGTCATCTTTACTTTGTTATCTCCCCTACTTCTTCGCTCTCGTGTGTGACCCTTCTGTCTGGCTGTCGCCATGATAGATCGTTAGCCACTACACCCGTTTTTTGTCTCCTTTCTTCCTTGTTTTTTCTGTCTCCCTTTCTGTAGAAGAGCGTAGGCTCGAAACGTAAAAGACTTTTTCTATTCCTGAGCGTTATACTAATACATCTGTTTGTTTTGTACATCACCTGTCTTCGTCTTTTGTTGTTTTTTTTGTGAACTCTCCCTGTATATAGATACCTAAAACTATTTTATGAGCATTACAATATACATGTCTTTGAAATGACTTCATTCCCAGGCTTCTGGTAAAGGTGAACATAAGCGTTTTTCTGTTTAGTCTATTAAAATATGAACTTCAGCAAGCGACTGTTGAAATATCGCTTCAACAAAATTCGGGCTATTTACATAGGAATCAGATAAAGTAACTGTAACTCTACCGAGCTAAGTATAAGTATCGAAAAGAATCTATTTCATTTAGCATGCTATCTGGGGAGCAATATATATTTCGAACTGCAACGAACCGGCTGCATTGACTTTACAGACTTGACTTTTTTTTTACGCTGTTACATTTCGATATGCTAATGACACAGGAAAAACAATTTCTTCCTAAGATACCCAAGGAAGTGAGCAATATGAAAATGCAGCAGGTTGTCAGAAAGAAAATAAGACAGCGAATGGTAGTGAGGTGAAATTGTTACTCGAGATAGGTTGTACAGCTTACTATGAACCCTGTGATCATAGTTCAAAGAGATTTGCGGCCATGAAAAAAAAAATGCTGATCTAAAACGTTCTGAATACACACACACATACATACTTACATACATACATAC
>NC_043006.1:4971013-4993513 GCF_006345805.1 Octopus sinensis | reverse complement strand
GATTAAGTTACGCGAACTGGGCAAAGATCTGATCCGCGATGCGGTCTGCAAAGATGTTTGCGTTATTGGGGTCCATCTGAGTACCCAATGCGCCATCGCTAACATGTTTATAAAATTCCCCAGAGAAGGAGAAGCAACTGAATGAGGACACACACAGACTCACTCATATATGTGTATATGTAGCAGATTTGTGTTTGCGTGTGCGAGTACATAAAACTATTTATTTCAAGAGGATGGAATATGGATTCGGTAACTGAACAACATGGGATCGCTGAAAGTACTTGTTATGAACTTATCTCTTGCACTTCGCTTTTTCTCTAATAAGATACATAGTCGTTCTTTGAAATAAACCAAACGATTTATTTGATGAGATGTGGATGTTCATAGTTTCCTAAGAATGCTAGTGACGTAAACTAATTTTAATATAAGTTCGAACCCTGGTGTAGTTTATCGCACCCACTTCGCTAACATCATAATTACAAGTATTTATTAGCTTCACTGGTACAAATTAGGTTGTTTATACCTTTAAACAGACAACTCAAACACATCTGATACGGATATATTTTATTCTCTGTCGCTTTTACTGTTTTCAGTTCTAACTATATCTAGGGATAATGTGCAGATTCTTCACAGAAAATTAAATCAATCTGTTTTGGCATTAGCTGGCCCATTTCTAAAATTCGATGCTTAAATATCTCTAGCACTGAGAATACTATTTCTATTTAACAGGTACATTATAATAATTCTTTATTGTAAGGAAATGAAAATATATTGCCAATTAATACGATTATATTTCGGATTGTCTAACTCATTATTAGATATGAAACAATCTAAAACATTTAAATCGTTTCAGTCTCTTTTGATTCTGATCGTCATTATGTGACTTAATTTTTAAATACACAAAGATGAGTACACTGAATACTAAGCAGAAATGTGCACAAACATTTGCTCACTGTAAACAAATCATCTGTGTGGTTGTTCGGTAAGAATTGTCGAACTCTCATACGTCGTCTAACGACAGGAGAGTCCATTATATATATATGTGTGTGTGTGTGTGTGTGTGTGTGTGTGGGTGTGTGTGTGTGTATATATACATATATATATAATAATTATTTGAGGGGAATATTATTCCTAACTTACAGGGAAAAATTCAATTTAAAATACTAAATCAAATTTCACAAAATATATAATATATATATATATATATATATATATATTAAAATTATAAAAAAAACAACCTTTTAATTCAAAATGAGCAATTAAATTACACCCATCTAGAAATTACATATAATAGAAATATTAGAAATAAAAAACAATAATGTACTCATGATTAAGTAAATTGCAAAATAATAATAAAAACGTATATATTTGTTATTCTACCAAATATATACGTTTTTATTATTATTTAATTGTAATTTAATTGTTCATTTTGAATTGATAAAAGGTACTTTTTTCTAATTTATATATATATATATTATATATATGTATATATATATATACGTATATATACATATATATATATTTATATATATATAATTTCTTAAGTAACGAGAAGATGGATGTGGTATTAATCTTCATGTCGTACAACATAAATGTCGACCCATCCTGCTGTTGTCCCTTATGGCTAGGAATCCGTTCAACATGTCGTGTTGCATCAATTTTACAGTTTGGGTCTCGTCCAGTACATCTATATATAAGGCTGTCTGGCAACACTTCAACTCACTAATCGATATATACCCATTAGTCCCAAAATATATGTGTGTGTGTATGTACATACATACACACATAGATACATAACATACATACATACATACATACATACATACATACATACATACATACATACATACATAGCAGATATCCGCATGATTACTTTTAACCCAGAAATAAAATCCCCTAGTTCTAATCTAGTCAAGTTCTATCTGTATATCTATGAATAGGACATCTGACGACGATCGGAGGTCAAATCTAACGAAACGTAGACGTGAATATTAAAAAAAAATTCACAACTACAAAAGAAGAGGCCGAGAAGATCGCAATCAGATTAACAAAAACTTCTCTCATACAAATTATATTTTTAATGTTAACATTTAATATATGAGATTTTAAAGTCAGCAAATGTTAACGTTATGTATTGTTTGTTGATGTTAAAATGGACGCAGTAAACTTTGTAACAGAATACAGGTACTCTAGCTGTTTAAATTGTCCAGACATTGTGTCGCAGAATGCCAACATCTATTGCTTACATGCAACCGAGAATGAAAGCAATACAAACATAACAAATTTATCCATTTCGTTATCTTCCATTCTAGATCTCAAATATGTTTATATTGCAATGTTTAGTCTACATTTCTCACTAAAAATGCTTATTCTTGTTCTCCGTTTGATTTATTGTCATTTAGTAAAGTGAACATTATCTAATGTTTTAAAATACGAAGTAAAATATAAATTTAATATCCGTAATTTAAATGAGGTGTGTACATATATGGGTGTATGTGTGTGAGTGAGTGTTTGCGTAGGTGAGAGAGAGAGAGAGTGAAGGAGTGAGTGTGTGTGCGTGTGTATGTATGTGTGTTTCTCTGTGTGTATCTAAATAATAACTTGACCCTGTGAATGTATACCTCGTCTTTGTTAAATTACAACCTTAAGCAAGATACTTTTTTAATATCATACAGTAACACCAGAAATAAAATACAGGGTGCGTAAGGTATTTGAGGACATGCCTTTTTGAGGTCATTGCTGCATTTGTTTGCTAACTCTGTATAATCTTTGTTTCAGAAAATAATAACAGCAGACCCTCGGCTTACTCAAGAAGTGAATAGGCATGCTGTTATTGTGGTTGCAAGGGCTGAGCATAGCGATTTAGAAATATCTCGATTTTTAAAAGTTGCCAGATCTTGCGTCTACAAAGTTAGTAAGGAGCTAGAGACTGACGATGGAAACGTATCACCAATATCAAAGCATAAAAAACATTCTAAACTCTCTGAAATCATCAGAACACCTGAATTTATCCAACAAATTCAACAGACCATTGATTACAATCCCAGAAATTCAATGAAGTCAATTGCGAAAGATCTCCATGTGTCAGAAGAAATAGTCAGAAATGTTGTCTTCGAAGACATCAGATATAAGTCATTTATGATGAGGAAAGGTCAATTTCTCAGAAAAAGCAAAAGAAAATCACTACGACAGATCTAAAAGGCTCTTAAACAAACTGAAAAATCCAGCAGAAGATTTGATTTGGTTTTTTCTCAAACGAGAAAACTTCGACCAAGATCAAAAAGTTAACGGAAGAAATGACAAATGGTTACGTGCAGACCCTTCTCAAGTTTCAAGTGTTATGCATACAAAATTTCCTGCAACTGTCATGGTTTTAGGGATTGTCAGCAATGAAGGACATGTGATGCTTCCTTACTTCTTTCCACAAGACCTTAGAGTTAACTCTGCCAACTACATTGAGGTCCTGGAAATAATTGTTAAGCAATGCAGGGCCAAATGTGTTTCAGTAAGACTCTGCATTATCATACATGGCTCTAATAACACAGGAATGGATGACTGACAATTTTTATGATCACATAACTCCTAACATTTGGCCTCCTAATTCCCCAGATCTCAATATACTAGACTATTACATTTAGAACATTGTTGAGAGAGAGAGAGAGGTCAATGAACACGCCCATAACACCAAAGATTCTTTGAAAGCCACCATAGTAAGAGAGATGTCCAAGACCACTTGATTCGAGCATGTAGATGATTTAGATCTCATATAGAAGCAGCTGTTGAAGTTGAAGGTGGCTTAATTGAATAACATTATAAAAAAGAATGTTTGTTTTTATCCTCATAGCATTTTTTGATAAATAAAGTTGCTATCTGTTATTATGTATCTGTCTTTTATAAACATAAATCTGTTCTCAAATATCTTACACGCGTATGTATGTATGTACGCATGTATGTATGTATGTATGTATGTATGTATGTATGTATGTATGTATGTATGTATGTATGTATGTATGTATGTATGTATGTATGTATGTATTTATGTACGTATGTATCTATTATATATGTATGTATGTATACACACTGATATATTCATGACTACACAATTCTCAAACATGAATTTACTCGGAAAGCTAAAACCTTGAATAAGCTTTAAACCTGACAATGTAATGGAAATATGTAAAAAAAAATCGATAGGTAAGAAATATTGATTGTCCGGCTCATAGAAAATATCAAGAATTACTCTATTCAAAACAGACAGCTTTATTAGAATGTAAATTAGGGAATATATCAGTTTCTTGGATAACTAAATATTTATAAGCGGTAAAGAATTACAAACACAAAAACAATTTTGTCTGTATAATCGTTATGTGTAATCCGAGTGTATAACCCTCTATATAATCTGTGTGTAAAGTTTGTGCGTAAAATCTGTGTATAAATTGTATAAACTGTATAAACTGTATAAACTGCGTGTTTAATTTGTGTGTATAATCTCTCTGTATAATCACCACGTATAATCTGTGTATATAATTTGTAAGTAAAATATGTGCGTACATATTTCGTTAGACCTTCCACCATGTTTAATGATGTCACACGCGATGAAACATGGAGGTCGATCTAAAAGTTATACTATAAGATTTGTTTTCATTGATTTGTAATGCTACTACAATTACCTTTGTTGATATTTTAGATTTAAGTAGATATCTAACAAATGTCATGACATTTTCGGTCTGCCTTACTGACTTTTGTCAACAGGAATGCGAAGCAGATGCCACACATTTAGACGACTGGCGGTTTCGAGAAGAGCCAAGATGTCTGTTATCTTGATCGGTAAAATGAAATGTTGCAGAACAATTCCAAGTGCGGTTTTTGACATTTTCAAAGACGACTGGAATAAGAACAGTATTATGTAGAAAATCTGTAAATGCCAACTGTTTTTCTTTTTTTTTTTTTTTCACGACTGTTACTGGACGAAAAGCGAAACAAAACAAAATAAGTACAGTAACTTAAGATTACTCATCAATGACATATCGCAATGTATGTTTTTATACAATGGAAGATCTGTTGGCTGTTAAACATTTCGAAGAGAAGTTATCTCTCAGAATAGTTAAAGATGGTATAGTGTAGCCGAGAAGGGTAACTTATGGTATAGTGCGGCCGATTCAGAAATATTTTGAAGAGGCAAAATATATCGTACAGGTGAAATTTTGTATAAAACGATTGTGATATATTCTTTTATTCTTTTATTCTTTTATTATTTTATTTGTTTCAGTCACTTGATTGCAGCCATGCTGGAGCACCGCCTTTAGTCGAGCTAATCGACCCCAGGACTTATTCTTTGTAAGCCTGGTACTTATTCTGTCGGTTTAGTTACGGGGACGTAAAAACACCGGCATCGGTTGTCAAGCGACGTTGGGGGGGGCAAATACAGACACACAAACACACACACACACGCGCGCGCGCGCCGCCACACACACACACACACACACACACACACACACACACACACACACACACACACACATATATATATATATATATATATATATATACGACGGGCTTATTCTATCAGTCTTTTTCTCCGAAGCCGCTAAGTTGCGGCGACGTAAATACACCACCACCGGTTGTCAAGCGATGTTGTGGGACAAACACAGACACACAAACATATATATACACACACATATATATATGTATATATATGCATATATACGACGGGCTTCTTTCAGTTTCCGTCTACCAAATCCACTCACAAGGCTTTGGTCGGACCGAGACTACAGTAGAAGACACTTGCCTAAGGTTCCACGCAGTGGGATCAAACCCGAAATCATGTAGTTTGTATGCAAGCTACTTACCACACAGCCACTCCTGTGTAGATGAATTGTATAGATCAAATGTTCTTGTCAAATTTTGTACATATCAAATATTCTTTTCTACTCTAGGTACAAGGACCGAAATCTTTGGGGATGAGGCCAGTCGATTAGATCGATGCCAGTACGCAAGCACGAAAGGATGAAAGGCAAAGTCGACCTCGGCGGAATTTCAACTCAGAACATAAAGACAGACGAAATACTGCGAAGCATTTCGCCCGGCATGCTAACGTTTCTTATTTCTTTACTACCCACAGGGAGCTAAACACAAAGGAGGAAAACAAGGACAGACAAACTGATTAAGTCGATTACATCGACCCCAGTGCGTAAGTGGTACGTAATTTATCGACCCCGAAAAGATGAAAGGCAAAGTCGACCTCGGCGGAATTTGAACTCAGAACGTAACGGCGGACGAAGTACGCCTTGCACATATCAAATATTGTACAGAAAGCATAATGTATATAGCAAATATTGAACAGATCAATACTGTTCTGGTCAAATATTCTGTAGATAAAATGTTGCATGGATCAAATAATGTAAAGATCAAATATTGCATAGATCGAATACTGTATAATTCGTATATTGTATAGCAATATTGTTCAGATCAAATTTTGAACTGATCAAATACTGCGCAGATCAATAATGAACTGATGACATATTATATCGATCAAATGTTGTATAAAGGAAATAATGTAAAGATTAAGTATTGTGCAGACCAGATATTCTATAGATCAAATACTGTATAGATCATTGCATGCACACCGCTAAAAGGTGTGATGCATTAACAAGCCACAATTAGGGCAAAGCCTGTCTGTCGTCATTGCTTCGTCCATGCTTTCTTCGCTCCAATATATTTGTTTCATATTTCTTTATTGATCACAAGGGGCCAAACACATACAGGGGACAAACAAGGACAGACAAAGGGATTAAGTCGATTAGATCGACTCCAGTGCGTAACTGGTACTTAATTTACCCCGAAAGGACGAAAAGCAAAGTCGACCTCGACGGAATTTGAACTCAGAATGTAACGGCAGACGAAATACCTATTTCTTTACTACCTACAAGGGGCTAAACACAGAGAGGACAAACAAGGACAGACAAAGGGATTAAGTCGATTATATCGATCTCAGTGTGTAACTGGTACTTAATTTACCCCGAAAGGATGAAAGGCAAAGTCGACCTCGACGGAATTTGAACTCAGAATGTAACGGCAGACGAAATACCTATTTCAGTTATTAGACTGCGGTCATTCGGGGATATCGCCTTGAAGGGTATTAGTCGAACGAATCGAACCCAATACGTATTTTTGAACCCGGTACTTATTCCATTGATCGCTCTATCTCAAACGCAAAATTACGGGAATGTAATTAAACCTAGACCGGCTGTGAAGCTGTGATGGTAAGGGACAAGCACAAATACACATACACATACACACCCATACATATACATGTACACGAGGTCTGCTAAAAAAATATCAGGACTGATGCTATAAAACGAAAACAACAGCACGTATCAATTCGGCATTTAATCAATTTCCTTTGAAGTAGTCTCCCTTTCAAGCCACAAACGTCCAGCGTCTTCTCCATTGATGGAAGCATTATTGGAACTCCTTTTGGGGGGCACAGCGAGAAGCTACCTCGTCGCTTTCTCTTGGATTCCCTCGACGTTTTGAAACCTTGTTCCTATTCAGTCGGATTTGATTTTTGCCTTGGTTTCGGGTTACAACCATAGATCCACGATTCGTCACCTGTTATGACTGTTTTGAAACAGTTTTCGTCATCCTCGACGAATCAGGTAGATCTCAACCGAAACCCGACCTTCTTTTTGAGATGCCAACATTCTACACACTTTGATTCCAAGCACTTTTAGAAACAACGGAAGTAGTCGAAAACGTTACATATTAATGCGACAGATTTCAATGTCAATCTGCACCAAACATCTTCAACACTGCATCCTTGTGTGTGTGTATGATATATATAAACATATACAAGCATGTGCATATGCTTGTATACATTTATTTATATATATATATATATATATATATATATATATATATTATATATATATATATATTATTATTATTATTTGAGGGAATATTAATCCTAACTTCCAGGGAAAAAATTCAATTTAGAAATACTAAATCAATATTTTAATATTTCTGCTATAAGTAATTTTCTAGATGGTGTAATTTAATCATTTTGATTGATAAAAGGTGTTTTTTTTTATATATATTTATAGATCTATATATATATATATATATATATAGTATATATATAGTTAATCCAAACATGAAAACACAAAGAGAAAGCACAAACAACGCGAAGACGTGGAACAAGTATAGTGTTATTGGACCTCACCAAAGGAAAGAAATAAGAGTATTTAACGTTTTGTGCGGAGCTCTTCATCAGAAACATAGAAAAAGGAAAGATCCAAGGAAGGGAAGACGGAGGAAAAAAGATCGCCGACGATACACACGCGGTCACACATTGATACACATATATACATTCACACATACATACAAATAAATATATGCACACACACACACACACACACACATACACACTTATATATATATATATAGATATATATATATATATATATATATATATATATATGTATTATGTAGATTTCAAATTATCAAAAAATAGGGATTAGTATAGTATTTTATATCTTATTTTTATAAACTAATTTAGTTGTTCAATGAAGTCGCTCTTGCTTGAATGAATGCATGTCTAAGGTAAAATTTGGTCTGGCGTTTCTTTTTTGTTAGCGTTTTTTAATCGCTAAAATGTTTTTCAGATGTTCAGTTACAATCTCACCAATTTGGATTACCTTGATAATCTTGTGTTGACATCAATTTTCGTACATATTAATTTTAATATTATGTGTATGTGTGTATATATATATGTGTGTGTGTGTTTGTGTGTGTAGGAGTGGCTGGGTGGTAAGTAGCTTGTTTACCAACCATATGGTTCCGGGTTCAGTCCCACTGCGTGGCACCTTGGGCAAGTGTCTTCTACTATAGCCACGGGTCGACCAAAGCCTTGTGAGTGGATTTGGTAGACTGAAACTGAAAGAAGCCTGTCGTATATATATGTATATATGTATGTGTGTGTATATGTTTGTGTGTCTGTGTTTGTCCCCCCAACATCGCATGACAACCGATAGTTGTGTGTTTACGTCGCCGTAACTTAGCGGTTCGGCAAAAGAGACCGATAGAATAAGTACCAGGTTTACAAAGAATAAGTCCTGGGGTCGATTTACTCGACTAAAGGCGGTGCTCCAGCATGGCCACAGTCAAATGACTGAAACAAGTAAAAGAGTATGTATATGTTAATGCAATTGAAACAATTGTTGGATTTTTAAGATGGGATCTAAAATAAAGATATGATTTTCTTCGTACATATTATTGGTTGTTGTTACATAATCTGAATTTCTTAAAATTCTGCATCAGGATTGCTGGATTTACCTGTCATACACAAGGATTTACCTGCGATTTGTATTTTATATACATTTACTGGTATCTACTGTTATTACTGTTGTCGCTGGGCCTGGGTATCACCACAGCTCCCGTGTTTTATAGGTGTTAGCTAATAAAGTTTTTATGTTAGGTGCACAACTAAAGGAGATTCTTAGATTGCGCCTGTTGAATAAATGTCTTTATCTGTGTGTCTGCGTGAAGTGTTTATCTGTTACCTAAGGAATATCCTTCCCACATCAGCTTTGACATTGAGTGAGAAAGGTAGGGCAAACGAAACCACATTTCGGTGGTGTTTCCTTTTGTGGTTGCTAGAGCCTGGCATGCATAAGATGTGGTCCTTGAACCCGATGGACGCCAGTGACTCATTGTAGTAGGGGGTCATAGGCGTCGAAGATATCTCGACTAGAGGATAGATTCGAGATCCTCTTGCTGACATCCTTCACTAGGTTCTTGAACACGATGGAGGGGTGGAAGGAGGCTGTGTTGATATAGGACAGCCTCTCGTTTGGTTTGCGATAGGGCTTGTATGTACCAGAGTCCAAGTCTCAAGTGACATCTAGGAAGTCTACGGTAGTGAGATTCGTCACGATAGTAATTTTGAGTCCCACGGAGCCTAGAGCACTAATCAGGTCCTTTCTAAGCCTATCGAGTGTACGACCGTTGGCTCCTCTAAAGATGGCTATGTATCCCTGTGTGTACATACCCCTGTATGTACGTATGTGTTTACGGGTATATGTGTGTGTATATACATATATACACACAGGCTGTGTCATAAGAAGTTTGCTTCCAAACCACATGGTTCCAGGCTCAGTCCCACTGCGTGGCACCATTGGCTAGAGTACTCGGCTATAACCTCAGAGCGACGAAATCATTGTGAATGGATTTGGTAAACGGAAACTAAAAAGAAGCCCGCCGTATATATTTATAAATGTGTGTGTGTATGAATGTATGTATGTATGTATGTATGTATGTATGCATGTATGTATGTATGTGTGTGTATGTATGTATGTATGTATGTATGTATGTGTGTGTATGTATGTAGTTGTATGTAATTTATGTATGTATGTATGTATGTAATGTATGTATGTATGTATGTATGAATGTATGGTGTATGTATGTATGTATGTATGTATGTATTTATGTATGTTTGTTATGTATGTATTATGTTATGTATGCATGCATGTATGGTAGTATGTATGTATGTATGTATGTATGTATGTGTATGTATGTATGTATGTATGTATGTATGTATGTATGTATGTATGTATGTATGTATGTATGTATGTATGCATGTATGGATATTCATATATATGTATGAATAATCATTAAGAAAAGATCTTTGAATCCATGAGGTTGAATGTTGCGGTGTTTTCAGTAAATAAGTCAATGGCAGAGTTTCCTTAACTGAAGACGGTTAGAGATTAGATGTTTACTTAAAGTGACAAGAATCGGACTTCAACCTCTTTAACAGCCTCTGGTGATGTCACCTAATCTCCCTCAACAGTAGCGGCAACAGCACTAGTGTGTGATGATGCTGGATAAAGCAGACACCATCAATTATTTTCCGTAAAGAAACTTCACTGATGCGTGCTTTGGGGGGCAAAATCTGATCCGCAACTTCCGCCTTAATTATTGGTGACAGTCTACTCCTACACATAGAGAGACTTGCGCAGTCAGCTTCCTTCTTTGACATGGCTCACAGCTACATTTCCGGTAGGTTTTTCTCGCAGTCACATTAATTTATTTCAAAGAAACACACTCATACACACAACAGTTAGATAGAGAGGATGAGGGGGAGAGAAACAGAGAGATAGAGCAACAAAGACAGAGAGAGAGAGAGAGAGGTGGGTTTACAGAGAGAGAGACAGAGAGAGAGAGAGAAATAGGGAGAGGTGGGAAACGGACAAAGGCAAAGAGAAAAAGAGAGGGAAAACATAATCTCAAGACGCAAATCAAAATACATGTTGATGCAAACGTCATTTTATAAAAAGAAATGCACAACATTCAACATCAGCTGTGCTTTGCAGGTCACTCGCATACATGTGTGTGTGTATGTATACGTATACATATGTACACACAAACATATATACATATATATATATACATACATATTACATATATATATATATACATATATATATACACCTATATATATATATATAAATACACTATATATATATATATTATATATATATACTATATATATATTGATATATATATTATATATATATATATATAGTATATATATATATATATATATATATATATATATATATATACATGCACACACACACACACACATACATACATATATATATATGTATATATATCAAAACATTCAAACACTGAGATTTGAAATCAGATATCACTACTGTTCACATCATCTATGGATAAATTCTAAAACTAATGATATCACCAGCAGTAATATATATATATATATATATATATATACATATAATATGAGACAATTAGTTGGTTGTCATGATAAAACTCAGTGTTTCGGATGCCAGAGCTGAAGTCTGTTCCGGCATCTCAACTGATGAGATGCCGGAGCAGGCTTCAACACCGTATCCGAAAGTCTTAGTTTTATTATGACAACCAACTAATTGTCACATATTATAGTTATAGATAAATTTCTGTTTTACATTATATTTAGGTTTCATCCATTCCTTGTTGTTTATTATTATTATTAATATTATATATGTATATATATATATATAATATATATATATGTTATACACTTAACACTTTCCCTATCTTGGAACGTCAAACTTATCACATTGATTTTGAGCTTACCTTGTCACCAGTTTCTTTGCATTTTGTTATATTCATCGAAGGGTTGTGTTAGTGTGTGTATATATATGTGTATGTGTGTATGCGTGTGTATGTGTGTGTATACACACGCGCACACACACACATACACACAAACACACACACATATGTATGTAAGTAACTACATTACATGACGTAGGCTTGTTTCATAGCTTGTGGTCCATATGTATTCAATTTGAGGACAATAAATCCATATACCATAATATATGCGTGTGTGTGTATATAGTAGAGCAAAAAAAAAAGAAGAAATACGACAAGAAAAAAAGCAACAACACGAGGACGTGGTACATGCAAAATATTAGCATATGCTCAAGGAAGGAAAGGAAGGTAAGTTTTACGTTTCGGGCAAAGCACTTCGTCAGAAACAGGAGACGAAGTCCAAGTGAAAAGGAAGACGAAGAGCTTTGCTCGAAACGTAAGGACTACCTTCCTTTCCTTCCCCGAGCGTCTGCTAATACTTTGCATCTACCACGTGCTTGCGTTGTAGTTTTTTTTTGTTTTGTTCCGTTTGTTTTGGATTTAATTTTTACCGCATGCGCACGCGGACTCCCGGCCTTCCGAATATATATATATATATATATATATATATATAATATTATATATATATATATATATATATATTATATTATATATATATATATATATATATATATATATAAATATATATATAGTTTTTAAAATATGATATAGAAAGAATGGAGCTGAACGACGAATTAACAAAATTCCTTTATTTTCGACATATGTTTCGAAGGCTGCATATTCCTAATTGCGAAGGAATGCACATTGTGCATTTTGATGTTGACATAAGTTCCTTGCTTTTCCTGATGAGAAAGCGGCATAATGTACTCCTTATTCCTTCGCAATTAGGAACATGCAGCCTTCGAAACATATGTCGAAAATAAAGGAATTTTGTTCAGCTCCATTCTTTCATATATTTATATTTTTAAAATAAACATACAAATTTCCACACGAAAGCACGTAATCTATGCCCTAGGCACGTAACTTCAACCGTGTTTTTTCTGATGTGAATTTGCTACCCAGGTATCGGTTAATTCGAATTATCCTTAATAAGATAATTCATTCAACTACTCAATATATTATATATATATATATATATATTATAATATAAATATATATATATATACACATATATATTCGATGTTCTTTTTAAAAATACATGTTATTATAGATTTACAGTAACGCATGCGCAATTATATAATACACTAACCTCTTTTATACTAACCCCAGCCGGAAAGAATTATTCATTACCGGACTTGCGAACACAAGTGACCGCTCATTTAAATTTCTACTTGGCAAATGTTGCATGTTCGAACATTACCAAAACATCATTTTCTATTTGTGTGTAATGTAAGTCATTCGAAAACTTCCATTGTCTTTTTACTTACAAACCTTTCATAGTGTGTGCTTTGTTCCTGCTTCTTTATTTCTAGTAGCATTCTGTTTTAAGCCTATGTCAGTTACTGACAAGGTATGCCCTGAAACCCTTTCGACGAAAGGATTCACTCTTATTACTACACCTTATGTTTCGTTGTGTTCTTTTGTTTTTGCAGTGAATATTTTTCATTTATTCATCATTGTTTTTTAATACTGATTTCAAATTTTGGCAAAGCCAGAAATTTCGTGTTAGCGTATAAATCGATTACATCGACCCCAGTATTCAACTGGTACTTACTTTATCGAACCCGAAAGGAGGAATGGCAAAGTTGGCATTTTAACTCAGAACGTAAAGTCGGAAGAATTGCTGTAAAGCATTTTTCCACACGCGGTAACGATTCCGCCAGCTCACTACCTTTATCTTTTTTTTTTCCTTTTGTTATTAAATGTGAAAAAGGTGGCGAGGAAGCAGAATCGTTAGCACGCCGGGCAAAATATTTACAGGTATTTCGTCCGTCTTTACGTTCTGAATTCAAATGCCACCGAGGTTAACTTTGCCTTTCACCCTTTCGGCAACGATTAAATAAGTAGCAGTTGGACACTGGAGTCGATGTCACCAACTTGCAACCTCTCCCGAAATTGCTGACCTTATGCCAGAATTTGATACGAATATTAAATGCACGCTCTGTTAATAACTGCTTTGCTACATTCCATCTTATTACTGTCTGCTTTAAATTTTACATTTTCATCTGTCACATGCTTTGCAGTCGTTCTACAAAGAATTCATATTTCACTGCTTTAACTACGGTAAATGTAATTTTAGTATTTTTCTTTTCAACATAAGTAATACTAAAATTGCATTGTTATTAAATATCTACATATCGGCTTGTTTCACTTAACTTTTATGGTATGTAACAATATTTGATTATATAACTGCATGTTATATATAAACAAACAATACACTTCTCTCATTCAGTTTGCATCAAAAGGGTAACAATAATGTGAATGAAAGGGGCTAATAGAATATGCTAACAGCATTGACTGTTTGATTGATAGTCATAGGTTATTTCATTTATAGTCAATATATTTTAACAAGAATGTGCGAATAGACACTTTGTAATTTTTAGTTACACCTAAATTACCATTTTTCATGGAGTATGGGAGAATACAGTCATCAATCCTCTTGTTTTGATTGTAAACTGCATTACAAAAGTGGAGGAGGATACCATCGAATACCTCTGTTTTCCAGACTTCTGGTGGTATATCATCTAGGCAACTTGCCTTCTTGTCTTGGGACCTTTTGAGTACCTCAATGAGTTCATCTAATGCAAAGTCACTGAGTTTGAAGTCAAGATCATGTTTAATATTAGTTTCTATTGGTCCATCCCAAACTACTGGGGGACTATCGAGAAAGTTCTGGGAATATTCTTTCCACTTATTCAGTCGTTCCTATATGCTCGTGACTTTTAGTTGCGACTGATTCGTATTTTTCTTGCCTCTAACATCCTTGCCAGTCAGCTAGGGACCATGACTTTTGCTACTGCTTGCGCAGTCAGGTCTGTTTTGTTTCCAATATATAAATTTATGCTGCCGATAGGTTCAAGGAATATTATTAAATCAGCAGAGCAGATTATTGGTTGATATAATTTCTGTGATAAATATCTATTGGATGGAATAAAGCTGTTAGATTAATGAATGAGCATTGCATTCTGATAAGTTGATGAATATCAAAGTACATTTATTAATTTGTATCTGTTGTTATGTAGTGAAGCCTAAAGGATGCGATAATCTATTCAAAATTTCTCAATTTGTTTTAAAAACTTAAAATTAATTTATTAATAATTAGTAAATTAGTAATTAGTAATTTATTAGTAATTATTAAAATTAATTTATTATAGGCGTAGGAGTCGCTGTGTGGTAAGTAGCTTGCTTACCAACCACACGGTTCCAGGTTCAGTCCCACTGCGTGGCACCTTGGGTAAGTGTTTTCTACTATAGTCTCGGGTCGACCAAAGCCTTGTGAGTGGATTTGGTAGACGGAAACTGAAAGAAGCCCGTCGTATATATGTATATATATATATATATATATATATATATATATATGTGTGTGTGTGTGTGTGTGTGTGTGTGTGTGTGTGTGTGTGTGCGCATGTTTGTGTGTCTGTGATTGTCCCCCCAACATCGCTTGACAACCGATGCTCGTGTGTTTACGTCCCCGTAACTTAGCGTTTCGGCAATAGAGGCCGATGAATAAGTACTGGGCTTACAAAGAATAAGTCCTGGGGTCGATTTGCTCGACTAAAGGCGGTGCTCGAGCATGGCCGCAGTCAAATGACTGAAACAAGTAAAAGAGTAAAAGAGAGTAAAGAGTAATGTTTTAGAAGATTATTTGTCTCTAATTGTCGTTGCATAATTGAAAGCAATCTAAAAGTAGTGTCCCTTTCTTTCAGGTCTCAATAAAAGGTTTAAAAGAGTTTTTCCTGTTAATAATAAAAGAACAGTTAAACAACCTATATTTTTTTACTATAACACATTTTGAGCAACATTGCCTCACATTATGCGTAGATTTGTACTTTCAATGGACAACACACATTGGTACCACAAAAAACATATCCTTTACTTTAAATATAAGACCTTTTTCTATATGGACACATTTGTAAAAAAAAAAATGTGATTATTGTGAATTAGATATCACCACTCGGAAGCTGATCTAGTTCTTTTAGCCTATGCTGTTTGGTACTGCATTTTTCTGAGATGGAATAACCGAATTTGCTTTCCATTCCAAACCAGTTGATAATTGATATTCCAGTAGAATACCAAAACCATCTCAAGCAGCTATATCCCAGACTTTACAATGCTTTGCGACTTCATTGAATTCGTATTTATTACAACGATGTCATTTGTCATCAAAGTGTCAGACTGAAGCCTGATATTGGTTACTAGCGTATCACGTTGCCAATGTGCTCCTTTTAAGTTTGTTTGTAAATTTGAGTTCGGAAACATGAAATAAGCTCAAATAGCAAGTCAATATTGCTTCAGATTGTTAGCTTACATCCTACTACATAGCTCCAATTAGGAATTCAATAACCGAGGGTATAATATTAGTTTGCAACTAATACAGACTATGACGCCATATTTAAAAGTATAGACTATGATGCTATATTTAAAAATTCTATTCCACTACATTTATACACATTGCATCAAGGCAGCAACAAACATTATTTCATGATACTACTCACATTCTTGCAATGAAAAGCAAGACAATGTCTAATTCTATCAACGGTCCCTGGGTGTGCAGTTACGGCGCATATGAAGGAAATAGTTTTGCATAATAAAGACAGATGTTGGAAGAGGTTCTCTCTGAATCATGGAGCAATTTAGATATATGCCACAGAGTAAACTCTGCTAAAGACATCCAAGGATTAGATGGTGGTGTTAAATTGGGCAACAACAGATTTTATATTCTACAACAGGTACCCAGAACTCAGTTGGTCATATTAAACTAAGCTCTGCCAAAATTGTTCAAAGTTCAGTCGTGTGTGCTGCCTTTCTCCCTCGACTAAACGCTGAAAAGATACGTGTTTAGCAGCACATACATAATTATTTATTTAATTCATGTAATTACTGGCCAATTAAAACTTTTAATGGTGAGAATTTAATCAAATAACATTGAAACTATTTGCGAAGTAAATGAGAAGGGATTAAGGAACAATATTTATAAACATATTTTAGAGAAAATTAATAAGTACCACTCGTTACACTTTCAGTCTAAAATGCCACGGCTCTTTGCGTTTTAAACATTGCGATTGGAAATTACACTTCTTCAAATGAACATCAGGGTACAGGGAGAGGTAAGAGGTTAGGATTTTAAGGTTAAATAGTAGGATATATTTATATGTGTATGTATGTATATATAATTTATATAATTTTTATTCTTTTATTTGCTTCAGTCATTTGACTGCGGCCATGCTGAAGCACTGCCTTTAGTCCAACAAATCGACCTCAGGACTTATTCTTTGTAAGCATAGTAATTATTCTTTCGGTTTCTTTTACCGGATCGCTAAGTTACGAGGACGCACACACACTAACACCGGTTATCAAGCGATGGTGGGGGGACAAACACAGACACAGACACGCGTGCCCGCACACGCACGCACACATATGTATATATATATATTTATATATATATATAATATATATATATGTATGTATGTATATACGATGGGCTTCTTTCAGTTTCTGTCTACCATATCCTCTCACAAGGCTTTGGTCGGCCCGAGGATATAGCAGAAGACAGTTGCCCAAGGTGCCACGCAGTAGGACTGAACTTGGAACCATGGGGTTGGTAAGCAAGCTACTTACTACACGGCCATTCAAACATCATATACATTCATACTTACATACATACATACACCTACAATACATACATACATACATACATACATACATACATACATACATACATACATACATACATACATACATACATACATACATACAGATAGACATATATATATGTTGGAACACCAACACAAGTTAGATTAAACAAGGAAACCTTCTTCATTGAAAAATATAAGCCAAAACTTAACCATTTCTAACATTTTTAAATAAGAAAACTCACCTCATTGAAAAAAATATAAAGCAAAACCTAACCACATTCTATTCCTTCTGAACTAAATCATTTTAAATTAATCAAGCCTAGTCATTCTCAACATTTTTTATTATCTCCCTTATACCGGAAAAACTCCCTGATTACCTTCCCCTGCCTGGAACTCCATATTTCACAACATAGCGAAGACATGACACGACGTAGGTAAAGAAATTTGAGAAATTTGAAAAAAATACGAAAGCGGTTATTTCTCCCAAAACTATGTTACTATACGCAAAATATTATAACATTTTTCTAACATAATGATTTAAATATATCTTTAACCATACAACACAAATCTTCTGTATATGTATACGCACACACACACACCACACACACACACACACAACACAATATATATATATATATATAATATATATATATATATATATATATATATATGTAAATATAATATGTGACAATTATTCGGTAGCCATGATAAAACTCCGAGTTCCGGATGTCGGGCCGGAAACCCACGCCGGCATCTCTTCAGTTATCAGGCCATCGAAAAAATGCTATGAAAATGACCGTTAAAAGGGTCTTGCCATTTATATATATATATATAAAACTAAGCACATGCAAAAAAGATGGAAAAACTAGTACTGAAATGTCAAATATAGGTAAAATACTGATATATTAAAGCCGAAAAGCTTCACAAATTGTTACTCAGGGTTTCACGTGACCGTTCATTAGAGTTAGGTTCGCTTGATATGCCTTGACGTCATTAGTTGATGCATTGCTGTTCATGAGTTACCTTGTTTTAGAGCCGAGGCCCTTAAAAGGAAGACAATGGTTATTCAATTTTTCTCTTATGGTTGCAATATAAAATGTGTTTATGGCAGAATACGTTTTGTACAGGATATTCCAAGATTTTTCCTCTTCATATTGTCTTGGTTTTTGAATGTTTATCTAGTCGTGTCCTTCGAATGTTTTCCATTTTTCTATTTCTATTATTTCCTGCATATTTTCCCGTTCGACAGGTGTTTCAGTCTCGCCATCTTTTCTTGCAGGTATTTTACCTTAATGTTATTTGCATTTTTTCTTATAGACGGTTGTTGCGAGACGGTTATTTGGCTGATATATATGTTGAGCAGTTGTAGTGGAACTTCCTCATCGCCCCATTCAACTGCAGAGACAATCTAATTTTCCTGCTAAGTAAGCTTTCGTATATCTAAAAATATTGAGGTATTATTCTCCTTAAAGATATCTTTCATATTTCTCAAATATACTCACACGCACACATACGCACATACTCACACACACACTCACATACACATACACTCATATACACACGCAAACACACACACACACACACACACACACACACACACACACACACACACACACACACACACACACACCACACACAACACATATAAATATACTTGTGATAGAGGAGAGAGAGAGAGAGAGAAATTACTTACAATCGAGTCATTAAAGTAAATATTTGTCTAGAAGAAATTCTAATGATAATTAAATATGTCTTTTCTTGTTAATCTGATAAGTTTTGATTGATTCGATCAAAAAATATTGTTTCTTTTATCCATTCGACGGAAGGGTTTGTTAGTGCTAGAGCTAGTAGTCAACCCCCGACCCCGTAAACAATTACCTGCTATTTTAAAACAGTTCAAGGATACATTTGGATAGTGTAGTCCTTGACGTATTGCGTTAAAAAAACAAAAAAAAAACTGAAATTATCTCGCTTGAAATGGTTCAATCAGTTCTGACCCAGGGCTAAACAACGACTCGAATTTTACATTGAGTAAAAAGGTCATCAAAAATAATGGTTGTTTAAAAAATAATGGTTGTTGTTACTAACATAAACTGTCTCAGAATAACCAATTCGTGACTCCTTTTCTAAATTCTTTTCTTCCTCGAAATGGAATTTAGCGAATTACTTTTGACATTGATAAAGTAACAAATGAAATATAATGATATAAGATACTTGTGCACTAATATCCCCCATAACAAGCGATATTGTCATAGCCGGCTCTTAGAAAATTCTTCGAAATATTTTCCTATGATTTACAAAAGCTCGTATTGAGAACCGAAATGATTAATTTGCTCGACATTACTCAACTGTCCTTAATAACGGAATATACGATTAGTTGAAAAGCCTTTATTGTTTCTAACAATCTGGGTTCTACATAACTGCTTCTAAGCAACATCTCATTCCACAGAATCCAAAGATTTAGCATCAGAAGCAATTATTTCATGCCTGCATTGGTAGTAGTCATACTGAAGTTAAACAGCGATATGTTACTGATGTCAGTTCGTACTGGGGCGTAAGTGTCGTAGATTGTGAGGGGATCATATCTTAGACTAAGGAAATGATCTAAGGATGGTATTAGCAAGAAAGGCAGCACACACGGCCCTTTATTTCTTTCGGGCTTGAAAGGCAGATGTTGGAAGAGGTTCTCTCTGAATCGTAGAGTAATTTGGATATATGCTACAGAGTAAACTCTGCTTAAGACATTCATGGATTAGATGTTGGTGTTAAATTGGGCAACAACAGATTTTATATTCTACAACAGGTACTCAAACCTCAGTTGGTGATATTGAACTGGGAAACAACAAACTAAGCTCTGCCAAAATTGTTAAAAGTCCAGTTGGTCCGATTAAGCCGAGTAACGGAATAAATCTACTCCATTCCTGTTTGTCAGCTCTGAGGAGTAGAAGCCCTCGCAGCAGCAATTAAGGTGACAGGACAATTATATAACTGATGAATCAATGGTAGAATTTTTTGTTTGAATGGAGTATTATTATGCAAAACTATTTCTTTCATATGCGCCGTAACTGCACACCAGGAACCGTTGATAGAATTAGACATTGTCTTGCATTGTCTGTGGTGATGAAGGTTAATAGATAAGTGATCTACCGAATACGTTCAAACAGTGACCATTTCTTCATTTCTGTTTAATTAAGAGATGATTTGATAGATGTTTGTTGGCTATTTCTAGCAGGTCGAGAGGCTATATAGACGATGAATGGGGAATATAAGCTGGAAACTTTGCTCTGAAGTTCAGCTACTTCACACATCTTAAAATTTTACTCACGCACGAGGCGAGCCGGACAAAATGCTTATAGCTTTGCTTCCAATTTCAAGTTCTGAGCTCAAATATCGCCGAGGTAGACTCTGCCTTTTATCTTTTCAGCGTCGAGCACTGTAGTCCATCTAATTCCTGAAATTGCTGGCCTTGTGCCAAAACTTGAAACCAATATTTAACGATGTTGAGGCAGCTAACGTTTCTGCCACCTCGCCGCCTTATGGTTGTCTAACATTGTTACACCATCTTTGCAATATTGGAAGTGAGAAACATCGATCTTTAGATTGTAGAGAGGAGGCGCAATGGCCCAATGGTTAAGGCAGCGGACTCGCGGTCATAGGATCGCGGTTTCGATTCCCAGACCGGGCGTTGTGAGTGTTTATTGAGCGAAAACACCTAAAGCTCCACGAGGCTCCGGCAAGGGATGGTGGTGATCCCTGCTGTACTCTTTCACCACAACTTTCACTCACTCTTACTTCCTGTTTCTGTTGTACCTGTATTTCAAAGAGCCGGCCTTGTCACTCTCTGTGTCACGCTGAATATCCCTGAGAACTACGTTAAGGGTACACGTGTCTGTGGAGTGCTCAGCCACTTACACGTTAATTTCACGAGCAAGCTGTTCCGTTGATTCGGATCAACCGGAACCCTCGTCGTCGTAACCGACGGAGTGTCTCTAAGATTGTAGAACAGAAAAGGTTTCTTTTTCCTTCGGAACGGAATATACTCTTGCATGTTTTCATATCTTGGACGGAACAGATATTCCGAGACAAAATCGAAGCAAAACGAGAAACAAACCAGATCGTAGCTTCAATTTCTTCCTTGATAACCTTGTAGTAGTAGAGGGTAAGAGTAATCTGCTTATCCAATAAAGGTATCGGAAAGCTAAGGTGTTTAGGACTTTAGTGAGAATGCAGATTGTAGATGAATGAGGGCGTCTATCTTTTCACTGGCGATCGTTTTGTATGTGACAGTAAGTGAATGCCACATGTTTAGCGAAAGTAGCTAAAATTCTGCATTTGTTATCAGTAATGCTTCTGTTAGAGTTAAATTAGCCTGAATCGATAAATATCTTCACTTCCACAATTAATTTTATTTAGATACTTATTCTTTAACAATTTAAGGGAAAAATGTTGGAAATGGTGCTTTGCCCGGATGCAAAGAAGTTTGTGACAAATTTGTAACATTAGTTTTTAACACTAAAACTCTGTCTTCGGCACCGATCACACATGATAC
>NC_043006.1:4961013-4966013 GCF_006345805.1 Octopus sinensis | reverse complement strand
CTGTGTCAGTGTTAGTCTCCACCACCGCTTAACAACTTGTGTTGGAGTGTTTACTTCACCGCAACATCGCAATTCCACAGATTCAAAGAATGAGTACTGAGGTCAATTCGTTCAACTAAAATTCTTCAAGATGGTGCCTCAGCATGGCCGCAGTCCAATGACTGAAACAAGTGAAACGTTAGCACGCCGGGCGAAATTCGTAGCCCTATTTCGTCTGTCGTTACGTTCCGAGTTCAAATTCCGCCGAGGTCGACTTTGCCTTTCATCCTTTCGGGGTTGATAAATTAAGTACCAGTTACGCACTGGGGTCGATGTAGTCGACTTAATCCCTTTGTCTGTCCTTGTTTTTCTCCTCTGTGTTTAGCCCCTTGTGGGTAGTAAAGAAATATATATATATATATATACTAGCTGACGTACCCGGTAATTCCGCAAAAGCGGGGCTTATCCCTTAGTTCCGTTCTCATAATTGTTTCGCTAATCCAATAACAACAATACACAGTATGTAGCCCTTAAAACGGTTTTTGCGCATTTACAGAGAATACCGAACCAGCTTACACAGGGTCTTGATTTTAGGAATTCCTAATAAGTTATGAATACCCAAATTGTGAAGTCAGTTATGTGATAACTTGAAATTAGTTACCCGATAATAAGAATTCAAATAAAGTAGCCCCGAAAAGGGCTTGAATGCGTTCCCAGAGTATATAGACCATGGGAGGAAATACTAATAAGGTATGTATGCTAAAATTGTGAAGTATGTTACGTAATATCTGGCTAATCAGATATGAGATAATAACAATTTAAAGTAAATAACTCTGAAAAGTGCTTTGTGCATTCCCAGAGAATATTACCCTCAGGGGCGCTAGTGTTGGTATATTCGCGAATAAGTCACTAACCGAAATAAGTGGATCTGTTGTTTGGGAAAATGCTATTTCCTTGTTTAAGGGTTGTACTGGATAAATTGCGAAAATAACTCTAACTGTTCAATACTAAGAAATAAGCATACTCAATTTGATTTATACCAAATAATTTTGGAAAATGAATGGGTTATTTCCCTTGGCTATATATAAGGATCATCCCAGGGGCGAATGGGTTATTTCCCTTGGCATTTATATATACACACATGTACGCACTTGTAATTCATGGCTTGACAGCTGGTGCTGGTCTCTTTTCGTTCTCATTAATTATTAAAATAATTACTGGTGATATAAAAATCCTTCTCGGTAATGTCCATCTACACCGCAGTCTAACAAGTAAAAGAGTAAAGAATATACACATGTACACACATGCACATTACACACACTCACACACATCTACATACATACATACACCATACATGCATACATACACACATACACACATACACACATTCATACATACATACATACATACACACATACACACATTCATACATACATACATACATACATACATACATACATACATACATACATACATACATACATACATGGGATGGAAGCACTCCGTCGGTTACGACGACGAGGGTTCCAGTTGATCCGAATCAACGGAACAGCCTGCTCGTGAAATTAACGTGTAAGTGGCTGAGCACTCCACAGACACGTGTACACTTAACGCAGTTCTCGGGGATATTCAGCCTGACACAGAGAGTGACAAAGCCGGCCCTTTGAAATACAGGTACAATAGAAACAGGGAGTAAGAGTGAGAGAAAGTTGTGGTGAAAGAGTACAGCAGGGATCACCACCATCCCCTGCCGGAGCCTCGTGGAGCTTTTAGGTGTTTTTGCTCAATAAACACTCACAACGCTCGGTCTGGGAATAGAAACCGCGATCCTACGACCGCGAGTCCGCTGCCCTAACCACTGGGCCATTGCGCCTCCACTACATACATAACATACATACATACATGCATGCATACATACATACATATATGCATCTTAATGAATTGGGGTGAAATAGAAAACGCAAAATATTAAACCTGTACTTGAACGCTGAATGTTAGTGCCCATCCTCTTCTCGTACAACCCCTGCGTATATGTGGACACGTTATACTCTACTCCTTTGTATATGGATATTTGTAAGAGTGTATATGTGTGTGTGTATATATGTATGTATTATATATATTTATGTATGTATGTATATGTATTTAAATCATTATGAAAATATTGACGATTCATTTTAAAGCGAATGATACCTGATTATTTTATAGATATCACGTGATCACGTGACCGACCAGGCTATCAGATGTTGCTACACATCGCTGGTCACAATGCGCTTCGCATTGTTTTAGCCTTCAAATGACGCCACCCCGCTGGCTAAGCGAGCAGGCCAATTTTATAGATATAACAAATTTAAATATAAAATAATTAAAGAATGAATAATATTTTACCTTCAATATCATTTTAAACCCTACGCTAACTTTTGAAAGATGTGATTTTAGATAAGAAATCATTACAATGCACCAGTTATACTGTCTGCATAGTGGCCTTTAAGAGAGATAAGTGAAAAATGTGTGTGTGTGTGTGTGTGTTGTGTGTGCGTGTGTGTGTGTATGTGTGTGTGTGTGTGTGTGTGTTTGTGTGCGTGCGTAAGTGTGTGTGTGAGTGTGGTACATATGTAAAGGAGCGAGAATGACAAGGAGAGCTTATCCATCTATTTCAGCTACTTTCTGTTATTGTTTTATTCCAGGAGGACCTAAAACCAGAGTATTTTTCTTGATGCATTAATTCGGAATAGTTTTGGATTTGTCTACAATTTTGGGGAAACTTTCCTAGAGAAATGCCGATATTGTTTCAAGATGTTTATATATATATATATATATATATATATATATATATATATATATATATATTAATAATATATATATAATATATATATATATATATATATATATATATATATATATATATGTATATATATATGTATATATATATGTATATATATTTTATTATTTGCTGCCGATAAATTTGGCGCGAGTGCGATGATTTGAAAATTTTAGGTCAGATCTATTGCCGAGGCAGGGACGGGAATGCCTCGTGAAAAATTCTGTTCCGACTTGGCTATTTCTTACTGATGAATCTAAGGGCCTATGGTAGATTGGCTTGATTAATTTAATCAGTTAGTTTACCATTAAACAGTGGATGAAACGGTGCATCGTATAAGAAATTACGGGTAATGTTTTTTATTTTCTCCTGGTTTACGGAATTGAGTTATTTATTTGGCGGTTGAAGCTTTTGGCTGTTATTTCTAGTGGGTGAATGGCCTATTATGGCCGTTCCTTGATTGTGATGTTGAACTTAAAAATGGTCTATGACTATTTAATTTTTTCCCACTAGGCCGCTGGTGGCAAAAAAATTCTACAAAATTTTTTGCCACCTATATTGATTATTATGAGTTTTCTGGTTAATTCCGTAATGGAATCGGCGGCTTATATTTATTTGCTGCTGCGATAATTTGGCGCGAGTGCGATGATTTGAAAATTTTAGGTCGATATCCGAGGCAGGGACGGGAATGCCTCGTGAAAAATATCTGTTCCGACTTGCTATTTCTTACTGATGAATCTAAGGGCCTATGGTAATTGTCTTGATTTTAATTTAATCAGGTTTTTAGTTTACATAAATCAGTGGATGAAACGGTGCATCGTATAAGAAATTACAGGGTATGTTTTTTTATTTTCTCCTGGTTTACGGAATTGATGTTATTTTGCGGTTGAAGCTTTTGGCTGTTATTTCTAGTGGGTGAATGGCCTATTATGGCCGTTCCTTGATTGTGATGTTGAACTTAAAAATGGTCTATGACTATTTAATTTTTTCCCACAGGCCGCTTGTGGCAAAAAAATTCTACAAAATTTTTTGCCACCCTATATTGATTAATTATGAGTTTTCTGGTTAATTCCGTAATGGAATCGGCGGCTTATATTATTTGCTGCCGATAAATTTGGCGCGAGTGCGATGATTTGAAAATTTTAGGTCAGATATTGCCGAGGCAGGGACGGGAATGCCTCGTGAAAAATATCTGTTCCGACTTGGCTATTTCTTACTGATGAATCTAAGGGCCTATGTTAGATTGGCTTGATTTAATTTAATCAGGTTAGTTTCCATTACATCATCAGTGATGAACGGTGCATCGTATAAGAAAATACAGGGTAAATGTTTTTTAATTTTCTCCTGGTTTACGGAATTGATGTTATTTTGCGGTTGAAGCTTTTGGCTGTTATTCTAGTGGGTGAATGCCTATTATGGCCGTTCCTTGATTGTGATGTTGAACTTAAAAATGGTCTATGACTATTTAATTTTTTCCCACTAGGCCGCTGGTGGCAAAAAAATTCTACAAAATTTTTTGCCACCCTATATTGATTAATTATGAGTTTTCTGGTTAATTCCGTAATGGAATCGGCGGCTTATATTTATTTGCTGCGATAAATTTGGCGCGAGTGCGATGATTTGAAAATTTTAGGTCAGATATTGCCGAGGCAGGGACGGGAATGCCTCGTGAAAAATATCTGTTCCGACTTGGCTATTTCTTACTGATGATGAATCTAAGGGCTATGGTAGATTGGCTTGATTTAATTTAATCAGGTTAGTTTACCATTAAACAGTGGATGAAACGGTGCATCGTATAAGAAATTACAGGGTAAAGTTTTTTAATTTTCTCCTGGTTTACGGAATTGATGTTATTTTGCGGTTGAAGCTTTTGGCTGTTATTTCTAGTGGGTGAATGGCCTATTATGGCCGTTCCTTGATTGTGATGTTGAATTAAAAATGGTCTATGACTATTTAATTTTTTCCCACTAGGCCGCTGTGGCAAAAAAATTCTACAAAATTTTTTGCCACCCTATTTGATTAATTATATATATATATATGTAATAATATATATATATTATATAATATATATATATATATATATATGTATGTATATATATATGTATATATATATATAGTGTGTATATAATATATATGTGTGTATATATATATATGTATATATAATGTTTATATATATGTTATATATATATATGTATATATATAT
>NC_043006.1:4956013-4958513 GCF_006345805.1 Octopus sinensis | reverse complement strand
CCTTCTGCATGGCCTCTTATTTTTTGCAGCTGCGCAATCATTAGTTTATTTAAGATTAAAAATAATTGCTCCTGTTTGAAAGAAAACAAAAAATATTCCGAAATATATCTTTTAAATTAGTCTCGTAGCTTCTATTTTATCTGTATTACTGGTTAGCTGGATGATAAATTGACAACTGAGAAGTCAGATACTTTAGCATTTGGGAATAGAGTTCCGCTTAGGACATATTGTCTTCTAAAAACACTTTCCAACGATTATCTCTGATTTAGGATTAATAAAATAGAAATATTAACAATGTCAAAATTGGAGCATAATTGTGTTAATTACAAATGATTTACATGCACATACATGTCACTATTGATTAACAGCAGATGAAATCTAATCGAGCAGAACGCCTTGGTTAAAAAAAAATTCCAACCGTAACTACCACATATTTTAGGATAAATAAGATTATTTAATATATACAAGTGAGGGCGCGTGGCTTAGTGGTTAGGGCATTCGGCTCATGATCGTAAGGTTGTGAGTTCGATTCCCGGCGACGCGTTGTGTCCTTGAGCAAGACACTTTATTTCACGTTGCTCCAGTCCACTCAGCTGGCAAAAATGAGTTGTACTTGTATTTCAAAGGGTCAGCCTTGTCACTCTCTGCGTCACGCTGATTATCCCCGAGAACTACGTTAAGGGTACACGTGTCTGTGGAATACTCAGCCATTTGCACGTTAATTTCACGAGCAAGCTGTTCCGTTGATCGTATCAGCTGGGACCCTCGTCGTCGTAACCGACGGAGTCTTTTTTTAAGAATATATACAAAGTGGAGGCAGCGGACTCGCGGTCGAGGGATCGCCGGTTCGAATCTCAGATCGGGTGATGTGTGCACTTATGAGCGAAACACCTAAGCTCCACGCAGCTCCGGCAGATGGTAATAGCGACTTCTGCTGACTCTTTTTCCACAACCTTCTCTCACTCTTTCCTCTTGCATCTAGCAGCTCACCTATGACAGACCGGCGTCCCGCCCAGGTGCCCAGGTGGGGAACCTATACGCTAATGAAACCGGGAAACCGGCCCTTATGAGCCAGGGATGGCTTGAAAAGGAAGAAACAACAATATATACAAAACGTTAACGTGTAATTTAAGGGTGATTTTGCTGCCTCTTCTAACAGGTTGAGTGACCAGGTAGAGGCTCACGTTGGTTGGGAAAGAGATGCAGAAAAAGCAGTAAAATGTGACAGCCGATGCAGACTTTATGGAGTTAACACCGAAGATATCATCCACATCATAAACAGTTGTCCGAAAATATCATCACGGTATATCTACCCATGAGACATGATGTTGTAGCTAAGACACTCTATAATGAAATCCGTCGGAAGGATAACTCCGAGGACAAAGAAATAAGAACCCATAGTATGGTAGAAGCCATAACCACTCATAATAAAGAGGGGTACTGGTGGAATGTCCCAGTGAAGTCCTCAATAAAATGTAAGGACAACGGACCTGATATAATGATTTGGGATAAAGAGAAACTCTGCACAGTTGTGGAAATTAGCTGCCCAGCGGATGTTAACATAAAGCTGAAGATCAGTGAAAAGAACACCTACGCTGAACTATTGAGAAATCTGCTGTTACACTATCCAAGTTAGAAGTTCAGGTTTATACCTGTAATTATTAGGGCCCTGGTTATGTAACATACTGCCTAAATACAAATCTTACGAATTTAGGCTTCTGAAAACCAGAAAGGAGAAAGCTAATTCGAAAACTACAGATCCAATCCATCTCTAGAACTGTAAACATTTTAAAAACTTTCCAGAAGTCTAGCATTTAAATATATATGAGCATGTCAAGATATGCAACTATATGCATGAGAATACATACACAAAGCAAAACATACAAATCTGTACATATACATACCTACATACAAACAAAAATACCCTGTTGTTAATGTTGAAATTCCAATGAAAGAGCTTTGAATCTAGGTTAGAAACCAGCTCTTTCTCTATTGGCAAGAAATCTTGAAATAAAAAATCAATAACATATATACATATATACTTATGTATGTATTCTTACATACAAGTATATATGCATATATTTGTGTATATATGCCTGTATATGTGTATGTTTGTATATATTCATATGCATGTGCGTGTGTTGGTATCAATGTGTCTCTATGTGTGTGTCTATATATTCAAGCCACTCCTACGCCTAAGATTTTAAATTTATTTCAATTCTTCTTTTGCTTAGGTGTATTTTGCTTTTCTACACACGTCCTTTCTAAATTGAAAGGACCTCGTACTTTTTTATTAGCGTTGCTTTCACACATGTCCTGTTTATGTCTATCGTATAGCCGAAAGACTGTTTTTGTGTACAAATATTGTTTTTTGTGTATTTACATTTTTCTTTGCTATTCTTACCTTTCTGTTTATATATTTTCCCCGTTCTCTTCATAACTCTTCCTTTTCCCCGTTCAGTCAAGAGAACCTGTCGTTTTTTTGTTGTTTTTTTTTTCT
>NC_043006.1:4948513-4951013 GCF_006345805.1 Octopus sinensis | reverse complement strand
CTTATTGGTTAAAATAAGTTGTTGTTGTTGTTGTTGTTAAGCTAATACATGCTAATTTAATCAATAGGAATATTCATTTCTTTATTACTCACAAGGGTCTAAACACAGAGAGGACAAACAAGGACAGACAAACGTATTAAGTCGATTATATCGACCCCGAAAGGATGAAAGGCAAAGTCGACCTCGGTGGAATTTGAACTCAGAACGTAGCGGCAGACGAAATACCGCTAAGCATTTCGCCCGGCGTGCTAACGATTCTGCCAGCTCGCCGCCTTATCAGCAGGAATATTGCCTTATGGTTTAGTGACAAGTCTCCACAAATCTTAAGAATCTGTCTTTAGGATTCTTGCAAAATACAGGACGGTATTGATCTTCTGGTCGACAATGAGAGTCTCAATTCCAATATTTTTCAGACTTTTTCTTGGCATTTTAGGTGTAGTACCAGGTGCACCAATTACCACAGAAATTCTTGTTGTCTTGGTCTTCCGCAGCCTCTTAAGTTCTCTGGCTAGATCCTGATATTTTTCAGTTGCTTCAATTTCATTGGCATCGGCTCTATTATCATAGGAAATTGAAACAAAAACTACGAACCCATACTGTTTATTATGCCCTGTATTATCATATCTAATTTGCTTCATTTGTATGGTCATTCCTTAGGGAAAGTTACTCAAAACCTTGCAATTCTTTTCTAACACTTTTCTGCTATTTTGAAGCCGCATACTCAGCTAACATCGCAATGCATTTTTGCCTACACATTCATGCCTGCGCGTATGCTCTTTTCGTGCTAGCATACTACGTTCACTCAAGAGATTACTGATACTTTCGTGTCCTTTTCTGCAGATACTATATTTGATGTCTGACTGATTTTTCTCGATCTCTGCCTTTTTCAGATTCGTCCTAATAATTTTCACGATCTTAGCTGTTATCAAACTCGTCCTGAGCAGCAATGATTAGCGCTTCGGTCCCTTGTTTCAGCTGTCTGTCCGTCGACCATAGCTTACATTTCGTGATATAAGTAGACTTACTTCCCCGCTTGTAAGATTAAAGCACCAAATTTTATGGTAGAGAGACCAAATGTTACTGTAATGTAAAGCATTAGAAAGGTCATCCATGAGAATACAAATTGGGTGGGGTTAACCTCGCAACCGTTTCCCATCCACGGTGCTTTATGAGATTAATGTTAGTTGTACCTGCTTTGAAATACACCGCTAAAATCTTATTTTATAATGAGTCTGTAATTGTGTGTGAGTGTGTGTGTGTGTATGTGCGTGTGCGTTTGTGTGTGTGTTCACTCACACACATCCATCTGTCCATCCATCCATACTTACATACATGTTTATATATGTGAAGGTGCGTGGCTCAGTAGTTAGAGTGTTGCACTCATGACAGTAAGATCGTAGTTTCCTGTACCGGGCGATGAACTGTTTTACATTCTTACGTGTTTGAGTGTGTGTGCTTGCGCTCGTGCGTGTGTGCGCGAGTGTATGCGTGTATGTGCCCTCTTTCTTTTTTTATAACCGACCTCACACTTTACTGATAAAAATCTTCAGATAATGGCTGTGATCGTCTCGTGATAAGGACCCCAAGTTCGAGTCCTGGTCACTACAGTTCAACTTAATCATATTTTTCACTGGCGGTGCTCCAACATGGCCACATCATTGAGGCTAAACCGTATAAAAGAATAAAAGGATACTCTGGCTCAGTCCTAATGAAGTTCCAGTCGGTAACACAACTGCAGTGATAACCTCGCAAACAGAAAGTAAAATTTTAGATTAAACATCGAGTTGACGGCTAATCAACCATCGCCCTCGGCACAGTTCTATGTGGTAGTGAACCATGGATGACATATGTCAAACAAGAAGCGTCTTCATAAAATCATGAATATGATGTAGGAAGACAAGGTCACCAATGTTGAAGTACTTAGCTAAATAGGGTCAAAGTAATGCTGAGAAAGGGTCGCCTGCGATAGGTTGATTATATGCGTCGCATGGAGGGAGGTTGTGTGATCGAGTCCAACAGGCAGTCACCAAATGCAATATTTTGATGCGTGCAATAAGGTTTTTCCATTCAGTACATCTTGAAATAAAGTTTCAGGGATACATACAATTATATGATTTAAATTCGATGACACGCTGACAAAGCAAGGGTGAGCACACACTAGAAAAAGGTAGAGGGCGTCGAGACCACACGACAAGGTTTTCTTCATTTGCGTTAACTACAGTAAGGACTGTTTAAAATCAACAGTCCTTGATTAAACGTCAAGTTGACGGCTAATCGTAATTTCGGCTGATTAATCTTGAGATTACTCCAATCTGGCCAGATATATATATAAATCTGATTGCTTCTTTCAGTTTCTGTCGTTCTGCCTACCAAATCCACTCACATGGCTTTGGTCAACCCGAGGCTGTAACAAAAGACACTTGCCCAAGGTGCAACCCAGTGGGACTGAACACCGAACCATGTGGCTGGGAAACAAACTTCTTACCACACACCCATCCCA
>NC_043006.1:4941013-4946013 GCF_006345805.1 Octopus sinensis | reverse complement strand
TGTGTGTGTGTGTGTGTGCCTTTGTGCGTGTCTGTATATGTGTGTGTATATGTATTGTATGATTAGGGATCATAATACATATCTTTAGGAAAATAACTACCATCTCCTCTTAAAATGAAGGCGATAAACCAAAAGTCTTTTTTCACGCATACTTTCCTGGTCTACATGTGATCCGTGAAAGATATCACCACCGTTTCCTTTTTTTAAACTGAGATAAGAATCATCAGACAGAATTCATCAGAAAGAAGGGGGAGGTTAATTGGACATGGTTACATTGGCTTTGGGAAAACTATAATTCAAGAACATCTGAAGGCGTTTTCCCAACAAGGCACCGTAGCTTTGACAGAATGCCTGTTCATTTTATTCAGAAAGTGGCTAGTTGATATTACTCACATGTTAAGGATCGCTCTGAAATATTAACTGATAAAATTGTCGAGGGAGTCTTTTTAAAATCACTTAGAATAAAACAACTGAAAGAGAAATATATTTAGAATGATATAATGATTTTGACAAGCCGAGATTCTGTATGATACATGCATCATAACTATCTGCATGTGTGTAGATTTGAATTATTTTACTTCCTATTTGCGTTGGTTGGAAATGTTAAGTTGGAAACTACAAACAAAAATCAAATGACACGATTTCAGTAGACCTTGTATGTTACATCAGAGAAGAGACAAAAACAACAGTGTCTTCGTATATTTCGAATGTTAAGCACAAAACATTTCGTAAAGCATTAAGGTTTATATTACTATGTTTCCAGTTATATTTTCAAGAAATCTGTTCATTTGGTTGTATCTTTGTTTGTTGTTTTTTAAGTGATAATGAAGGCATTTTCAAAAGAGACTCGACTTCAACAAAAACAATTCATTCATTTGTGTAAAAGACGATTGTTATATTTAGCCTCATTATTTTCTATTTTCTTCTTTATTAATACCGTCATCACTTTTGCAATTGTTGTTGTTTTTGCCGTTCGTATTGGTTGCTGTTTATAGTGCTGAGCGCCATGGATAAAATTCTATCAAGCGTAATCTACAACGAGGTTTCGTTTCCCGGTCCACGAAAAATTGACAAACGACTCGCTATACTCTCAAGTATTAATACATAATACATACATAACCAAACAATTATTAGGGCCCGGAAGTGTATCTTGCCAGCAACATTAAGAGCTCGTACTTAAAATTCAGTACAGGACCACATTGAATTCATTAAATATAATGTACCGTAATCGATTTTATTCACTATGTCGATTTTCTATAACAATTGTCTTGGGCTTAGTTAAAAGAAATCAATAAATGAAATTAAAATTTTCTTACAAATATGCGTTTATGATTTTATTACACCCAAGAGGTATCCATACGTGTAGCAAATAAAATACCTATTTCATTATTACCCACAAGGGGCTAAACACAGAGGGGACAAACAA
Source organism: Octopus sinensis (assembly GCF_006345805.1). NCBI lineage: Eukaryota > Metazoa > Mollusca > Cephalopoda > Octopoda > Octopodidae > Octopus > Octopus sinensis. The sequence continues at coordinate 4,944,587 of NC_043006.1, read as the reverse complement.
GGACAGACATAGGTATTAAGTCGATTACATCGACCCCCAGTGTGTAACTGGTACTTAATTTATCGACCCCGAAAGGATGAAAGGCAAAGTCGACCTCGGCGGAATTTGTGTAGCAAATAAAATACCTTTGATGTCTCTATCCCCTTTTCACAGATCACTAATTGAATAATCAAGGTCAAAACGTGATTTCCAATAATAAATTGAGAATAAACATTATTAAAATGCTTTTAAAATACTATATTTTAATTGTAAAACAATGCCATAAATTTACATAAGCTGTACGTTACAAAAGGGATCCTCCTTTTAAATTAAATGCTACTCAAAATATTTGCATTGCTATTAAATAAGGCCACAAAAAATACGGCTGCTTTTTAATGGCCTATGCGTAGAGTTGGTGGAGACACATTGCCTAGTGGTTAGAGCAGCGGACTCGAGAATATAGGAGAAAGCTTCTGCCCAAGGTGCCACGCAATAGAGGTTCTAAATTCAATTCAGAGTTTACATCGTTGAAAGAGGATTTAATATTTCTAATGAGGGACACATACGAACACACACACAAATACACACGCACACTCATGAATTCACACGTACAGACGCGCACACACACACACACCACTCAGTCTTCACCGCTACCATATACTTTAGCTTCCTACCATTCGTATTCACACACACACACACACACACGCACATAAGCATACGAACTCAAATTTTACCTACGCTGCACACTAACTCACACACATATACACACATATATATATATACGTACACACATATATATATACATACATTCATTCAATCACAAACACACTAACACACACACACACACTCACTGCTGATCTTACGAACCAAACACACACACTTTCTCTCTCACACACACTGCTCGTACCTCTATAAGCAGATACACGCGCACAAGACAGACATACGAATATAGATACATATACACACTACATACACATACGTCCGCACACATAAACACATACACTTTTACTCTTTTACTTGTTTCAGTCATTTGACTGCTGCCATGCTGGAGCACCACCTTTAGTCGACCAATTCGACCCCAGGACTTATTCTTTGTAAATCTAGTACTTATTCTATCGGTCTCTTTTGCCGAACCGCTAAGTTACGAGGACGTAAACACACCAGCATCGGTTGTCAAGTGATGCTGAGGGAACAAACACAGACACACAAACATATACACACATACATATATATATATATATATATTTACGACGGCTTTCTTTCAGTTTCTCTCTACCAAATCCACTCACAAGGCTTTGGTCGGCTCGAGGCTATAGTACAAAACACTTGCCCATGGTACCCGGAACCCTGTGGTTGGTAAGCAAGCTACTTACCACACATCCACTCTCATATGCATCCACATACCAACTGGCACCCCCCTCCCTGTATTATTCTCTTACCTTTAAAACCACAATCACTTGTCACACTTCCAGTGAGTCAAGCATGTGGACCTTACCTACGTACATTTCCTGGCTCTCATTTCTCCTTTCCTCTCCTCCTTGTCCCTCCCTGGATTTTCCTCTCGTATCCAATGGACATCAGGAACCTTATATGTTTTACTCTATAGTTTTTATCCGTCTTTGATCATCGGTCTAATATCGGTTTCAAACTTTGGCACAAGGCCAGCAATTTTGGTGAAGGGGTAAGTCGATTAAATCGACCCCAGTAATCAACTGGTACGTATGTTATCGACCTCCAAAAGATGAAAGGCAAAGTCGTCCTCGGCGGAATTTGAACTCAGAGCGTAAAGAAATGGAAGAAATGTTGCTAAACATTCTGCTCGGCGTTCTAACAATTCTGCCAGCTCACCACCTTAAAACTATCGATATCATATAATCATTACATATATATTTAATTAGATTTTAACTATAATGTCAACAACGTTGATATTAAATTGTGGCCGAAGGCCAATTTCGGGAAAAGGATTAAGTCGATTACATCGACTTCAGTGTTCAACCGGTGCATATTTTATCAACTCCGAAAGGATGAAAGGCAAAGTCGACCTCGCTATGCGTTTTACCCGGTGTGCAAACGATTCTGCCAGATTGCCGCCTTCGGCCATTTAATATTGGGACGAACGAAATACTGCCAAGCATTTTCACCGGCAGGGTAACGATTCTACCAGCTCACTGCCTGCATCAGCCTAATACTAACTGCGATTATCAATGTTGTTTTGTCCAGGTCTAGCCTGACGTACATTGTAAATATGAAGAGTAAACTTTGTGTACCTAGAGACGAATTGTTGGTGTAACCATGTACTGATCATCTGATGACCTAGATTTCTTTATTTGCATTATTTTTTTTTTAATATTACAATTGTATAGTTTGTCTTTCATCCTTTTTCTTTCATTCTTTTAGGGGTCGATAAAGTAAGTACCAGTTGAGCACTGGGGTCGATGTAATCGACTTAACCCCCCTCCCACCGAAATTTCATGTCGTGTGCCTATATTAGAAAGGAATATTAGAATTATATAGGAGCAGTCCGTCGGTTGCGACGACGAGGGTCCCAGCTGATATGACCAACGGAACCGCTTGCTCGCGAAATTAACGTGTAAGTGACTGAGCACTCCACAGACACGTGTACCTTTAATGTAGTTCTCGGTGAGATTCAGCGTAACACAGAGTGTGACAAGGCTGGTCCTTTTGAAATACAGGTACTACTCATTTTTGTCAGCTGAGTGGACTGAAGTAACGTGAAATAAAGTGTCTTGCTCAAGGACACAACGCTTCACCGGGAATTGAACTCACGACCTGACGATCATGAGCCGAATGCCTCTAACCGCTAAGCCACGCACCTTCACATTAGAATTATATAATGTCGAGTATAATGTATATATTAATACAAACGTACATATAATTTCTTACATACTGAAATTAATATGACAAAAGATCGCGAAACGGTCAGAATCTCATAGAGCTCAGATGGCTACATAAATCTATATTCCCCTCTCATATCTCCTGACTTTATGCCTTACTAGCAGTATCGCCCGGCGTTGCTCGGGTTTGTATGGGAAATAACTATATAAGCATTTTTAGGGATGTAAAGTATAATAGCCATCTCAACATGGCTAACCACAAGGGGGGGTGTTACTGTAGCTTTTTACGTTCTGAGATTTAATAATAAATTTTTAGAGAGTTACTTCCCTTATATATGCCAAAAATGCATTAAAAATGGGAAAAATTGATGGTAAATTTTTTTTAAATCGTAGACTCATCGTAGACGCGCGCTAATACCCAGAAGGGCTCGATATGAATCACGACTATAAGATACCCGGTTTTGGTTAAACTGCACCGCAAAATGTGGGAGTAGTTAGGAATCTAAATCGTAGGAGACAGACACACAACTTCACTTTTATATATAAAGATATATATATGCCACAGAATGATTTTATCGGAAGGATTTTCTTGATTTTCAGTTACATGGACACTGTACATTACACTACTTTCTGATTAATTACTACGTGGACTGATAGATGAGTCCGTAACAGGAGTTTACTGTGATAGCTGCACAATTCTCTAAATCCATATAGGCATATGTGTACGCGCGCATATGTGT
>NC_043006.1:4921013-4936013 GCF_006345805.1 Octopus sinensis | reverse complement strand
ATCTCTAAATACTCTGGAAGAGTTCAATATCCTCCTGAACAACCTACACCCATCTCTCCAATTTACAAAGGAGATGAGTAGTACCAAATTACCATTCCTGGACATAATGGTAATAAAAAAAGACACCACCATCACCACAGATATATACTATAAACACACAGACACACATCAATACCTAAATTTTAAGTCGTGCCATCCACCACATACAAAACGTAACATCCCATACTGCCTAGCCAGAAGAATTTGTTACTATTGTAGAAGATGCAAATATCAGGAACAAAACGCCTAATAGAACTAAGAGAATTTTTGCTCAAACAAAAATACCCATCTCTACTTATAGAAAATGGCATACAGGGCTATATAAAAATACCTATACAACAACTTAGGACAACCCAAGGAAGAGGAAAACAAGAACAAGTCATACCATTCATAGTGACACACAACCCATGTCACCAGAATATCTTCAACATTGCCAAAGCAAACCTACCAATCATTGCCCAAAGTAATGAATTAAAAGACATAATCACGGATCGAGCTATGGTGCTTAGTAAAAGACAGCCTAAAAACTTGAAAACATTACTAACAAAGGCAAAATTTGACCTCAGCAACAAAGACCAAACTTCACGGTATCTAAATGCAATGATAGCCGATGTGGCACATGCCAATTCATACATACCGGTCAATATATAAACACAAAAACCGGGAAAATATTCACAAACGCGAATATGAACTGCAAAAGCAGAAATTTATTTACTGCATCAAATGCCCAAATTGTGAAGAAATATATGTAGGTCAGACGGGAAACGCACTATTAGAACGCTCACGTGTACACCGGCAACAGATTAGAGACCCGAGGTACGTCAAATACCTTTGAGTAACCACCTAGCAACATGTGGTCGGAAAAATATATATAATATTTCCATTCTACAAATTACACAGCCCAAGTGAAATCGAGAGGAAAATCAGAGAAAAGAATTTTATTGATAAATTCGAACCCAAGCTAAATAAGCAATAATAATAATAATAATACTTAGAGGTATTACTTCCACTGCTACGACCATGACCACTACAACAACAACAATACTAAAGTGATCAAGACGAAGATAGCAGGAAAATTATCTTATTTAGGGTTTAAAGTTCTATTGCCATAACCATCACCACTAGCAACAATAATTAAGGTGTGACAATGATGATGATGACAATTGAAATATAAAAATATAAAAATCTCTGACAAAGGATATTACAACATTTCTAAAAATAACCCAACAATTGCTGCTTCGGCCAGGGTCAAGATACAGGACTCTTGACATGTCCAACAAAGCGTGATGCCTAAACCAATCAGCTCAACCAACCAATCAGCTTAAGTAATTGAGTGATACTACACACTGATTGGTCAGAATACAGTTTGCAAAACCTAGCACTCTGGAGCCTACCCAGCTGTATTTATAGCACAGAATCAATCATCTTGCTACAGTCAAAAATTGTGAAGCATGACTGTCAACACTACTACATGAACCGAAGATTGCAGAATTCAATGCATGAAAGTACTAGTTCAATCAGAATGAATATTTAACATTCTACTATTTCATTTTATTTTATTCAATATAATATATTATCTTATAATATATCATTATAAGATTGTAAATAAAACGTGAAAATCAGACAAGGTTGGAATTCTTTTATTAAATATAATATATAATATATATACATACATGCGTGCGAGCGGGTCGCTGTGTGTGTTTAGCAAATTTGTAATTGGAGCCGAATAGGAAAGGAAAACAGCAATTTGAAGCTCTACTGACTGGTTATTTTGTTTATTTTAATTATTAAAAAAACATTAGAATTGTATGTCTGCATTTCCATTAATTCATATTTGCATAACGTGGAAGTAAGTTTATACAAAGATCTTATTGATGTTTCTGTGTTTACGCTAATGGAGTGCACGGGCGTTTATAACATTTGTTAGGTGTCTGATCCTGCTAGGAGTTGTTTAAGGAAAATAGATTCCAATAACAGACACTAAAAACTATGAAACAGTGAGCCCTTCCAAGGATATATCGCCTACGCCTTTTTAGCGGGATATTAGTGCCAACAACCTGCTTTATCTCAGCAGTTCTCTGTTGTGTTCCAGTATTGTCTTGGTGGGCGAGTAAACAACTCGAAAATATTTCTTCATAGATATCATTGTTCCAATTCATTTAAAGTAAGGCATACATTTTTCTGTTTATTTATAAATAGATTCTAGTCACAAGAGAGTTTTTATTGATATCAAATTAAAGTCTTATATCCCTGACTCTGGTGAATATTTATATATTCGTAACCTATAGCAGTGCATTAAAGTAACCAACTGTTCAATGATATCATGAGAAGTAGCTTGGCCGTTTTATTAAAGACAAAGTAAATAAATGGTTTTCCAATCAACTATAGAATATGATAAATGGTTTTACAAGGGCAAACCAACAGTTTTTAATTTTTTTTTTTTTTTTAAGAAAAGTTTTTTGCAAAGTAATATTAGTTTACGTTTTCACATTGATTCATGTAAATGAATACACCTGCTTATCAAAACACAAAGATAATTGAGGAGAACCACTTCAGAAATGGTTGCCAAACTATGGAGATACATGCAACAGGATATTAGTCCGAGCTTAAAAGAATTTTAAAATGAAAACGATTTCTTTTTGTTATTTTCGTTTTTCTAAGAAAGTGTTTGAGTACGATGGATATAATTTGTGGAGATGGATTAACTCATTGAACTAATTATTGATTGAACGAAGTTTTTTTGAGAATCAGTGCACAATTCTTTAGTTATTTAAAAAATAATTATATCCACCCATTTTTGCTTATAAAATACACGAATATACCGGTATACTTATGTAATTATACAAGCATTTTCATAAAAACTGTAGGAAGGATTTTTGTGAAATCACTCGCCATTTTTAATTTCATGATAATAATACAACATATTTTCAAAGGTTTGAAAAGATTCAAAGCCTGTAAGTATTAATGAATACTGAAAATTTTAAAGAATGGAAAAATTAGCGTTAACTATTGTAAAATACGGTTGGCGGTCTATATAATAAAATTAAAGTCTACTAATGTTCCAGTAACATGTCTATAAAATATATGGCTTTATTTATCATCAATGATATGTTCATCCCAGTTAAATAAAGATCATTGTTAAATGGTAAAAGGAAGTAGCTTCATACGGGAAAACTGTTAAATATACTGAAGAATATTATATAAAAGAATAATTTAACAGAATGAGTTATGAATTGATGAGCCAATTTTAAAAGTACACTATAAAATAATAACTTTAGGAGGATTTGAACTCAGAACTTAAGGAATTCTTACACTATCGAAACAATGACAACTGATGAAATAAGTTTTATAATCCATCTTATGTTGTAATTCATAATTTCTAGTTTAAATTTCTAACTCTTTCGAGAATTTGTCCATTCAGGACTATGGTGTTCATAGAAAATAGAGCAAGGTACGTAGTAAAACATATTTTGAGCTAAACACTTTTTTCGTTATAGAATTGACTTCTTTAACCGACATTTCATATGTATATATATATGTGTAAAGACAAACTTCATAATGAAATGTGGGTTAATACAGGGATGCCAATAAAATTAGATATTAAAACTGGAACAAAATTATAGAATGTGAGTAAAAACTCACATTCTATTTGATAAAGAGAAAAGAACAAAATATAATTAGATAAAAGAGTAGAGAATAGGTGAAGAAATGACATGAAGATTTCTGTAATTTCTCAAGTGCAATAATATGAAAAGTTAAGAGGGAAAAAGACATAGGTAAAATTTAAAAAATATTACATGTTAGTCCAAATATAAACAGCCATATTTCTTTTAGGGAGTCAGGATATGATACAAAACTTCGATAATGCTTTATTAAAATATACAGACATTATTTTGATAACTAATAAAAGACTAGTAAGAATTGCTTAACTACAAAACTTATTATTTTGAACATATATTTGTCTCTGTGAAATGTGTTCGTGAGTGTTTATGCCTCTTTAATCAATTTCGGGAATAGCAGAATGCCATATAGTAAAGAATAAGGTTACATTTAACCGAAATTACAGTCTCCGAGTATCGACTGATGATACTTAGCTTCACTTATACTACTAACGCTCTTAGAAAAAAAAAGGTATAAGCATCAAAGGTTTTAATTACCGACCTCCCTAAAATATTAAACCTTTGCGTTCGTCAAAATTAACCGAAATACTTTTCTTGATTCATACGTTTCGACATCATAAATTTAATTTTTATTCCAAAACAATTAAAATTTACAGTATCATAATTTTTACTTATCTTACAAATTATTTTAACGTTTGTCTCCCTGTAAGAAGACGCTGTATACAATGGTGTTAGTCAGGACTTTAGCGATGGAGCAAAATTATTATTCCAAGAAAGGATTTTATCATTAATTAAAGATACACACTAATTGATTGTATCCACTTCTTTATCCTTTTGTGAATTTCTTTTGAATATCAAAGTGTTTTGGTACACAAATTTCAAAGGAACATGTTGAAAGTAGTAATAAATGAAATAAATAGGCGTAGGAGTGACTGTGTGGTAAGTAGCTTGTTTACGAACCACATGGTTCCGGGTTCAGTCCCACTGCGTGGCACCTTGGGCAAGTGTCTTCTACCAAAGCCTCGGGCCGACCAACGCCTTGTGAGTGGATTTGGTAGACGGAAACTGAAAGAAGCCCGTCGTATATATTATATATATATATATATATATATATATATATATATATATATGTGTTGTGTGTGTGTGTGTGTGGTGTGTGTGTGTGTGTGTGTGTCCAACTTCGCTTGACAACCGATGCTGGTGTGTTTACGTCCCTGTAATTTAGCGGTTCGGCAAAAGTAACCGATAGAATAAGTACTAGGCTTACAAAGAATAAGCCCTAGGGCCGATTTGGTCGACTAAACTCGGTGCTCCAGCATGGCCACAGTCACATGACTGAAACAAGAAAAAGAGCCATTTTTATGAAAAGTGTATCTCACTCGTAGATTTATGCCGTTCTAGAGTTTCTCACTTTACCACAGCGTAGTAAAATGGTGAGCAAATAATCAAGTAACTACCAGTCAGATGGCTCTCATTCAGCTTCAGATGTACAGAAATATCACAAGATTATTATATAAAATGTTTTTATAAAATGTTTATAAACACATCACTACTCCAAATTATTACATAATTTATAGTGATGTTATGTTTGCAAAGACATCACTTCTATAAATAAATATAAAGTAGAATTTTTCTACCAGATTTTTCTTTTCAATCTAACAATAAAATTCCGTGATGCAGCACGGAATTTTGTCAGTGAACAGGTCACGATCTCAAAGCGACGAAAATATTTTACAAATTAAATTTACATCTTGAAGTGACTCTAACGGTTTTTGTGTGTTTTTAAATGGCTTATAAATACTTTCCACGCTGCAATGAAATATCTTCCACCAACATAAATCCCGTCTTTACCTGCAACAATCATAATTAAAAGTTCCAATCAATTGAAGACCAAACAGAAAGTTAAACACTGAAGTAAATAGTTCAAGTATTAATGCAATTATTAGGAAAATATTAATGAGTGGTAAGCACTCTTTTTTGATTGAGCGAGGTGGGGATTAGTTCAAACATTTCTGTATTCTTAAACATCATCAATGGAAATACAAGCCTTTTATTAACAATTTATATAGCATTTAGTTGTTACAGTATTAGTAAGTAAAGATTCACATTCTTTAACAATGCCTAATAAACAGATTTATCGGCCTTGCTCACTCGGCCAAAAATGATATCTCTAGTGTTTTTCCTAATCGCATTTAATCACAATGCAGCTATTTCTGATGTTGAAAACATTAAAAATAATTATATCTACCTTCATATGACTTAAATATGTAATCAGCGTCGCCATCACTTTATAATTTCAGATACATATTTTCCAAATTATTTGACTCTCTTATTCCTTTACTAATTTCAGTCAAACAGTTATGGATATGTTGGGGCACATACCTCTACCATTGCTTTTTAAGGGTTTCGTAATGCAACAAATGTCAATAACAACAGCTTTCGTAGGAACTCCCCCCCCCACCAAGTCCAAGGCGTTCTTGAACAACTGATCGGTGAAATTGATAATAAAAGTGTGAGTCGATGTTATAGATAGGAAGAAATGAGTTTGTGACTTGTGTGTGGTTAGGAAGTAATGCATTATGAGAGACAAGAGGCAAAGCAGAGGTAAATTTATTGTTCTAGAAGAGGTAGAATGAAACTACAGACGGAATGTGAGTTAGCATTTGGAGTGCGTTCTTGAGCAACTCTACGCCAATCAATTAGGTCACTTTTTCTTAAGATGTGGTGCAGGATGTCTGTATATGTCATAGCCGTACCATACCAGACGTGAGGGTAGAATCCCATTTAGTGGCTTTCTAGTTTTATCTCTCCTAAATAAAAGTATTTGTTTTATTTGTTGTTCATGCTCCATGTTGCAATTCCTGTTTCTAAATTAAGAAATAATATTTCAGCGGCCATTATTTTAGTTTCCATTCAACAATACGAGATATATTGGACATTTATGTAATGTAATATTGTTTTGTTTCAGAGATCCATGTTCTCATTCTCATAAGCGACAGCAATTAAAAGTGAGAGATGGTCATGACTATCATACGTTTACCTCGCTATGTGTGTGTGTGTGTGACTAACGCATATATATATATATATATAGGGAGAGTTTACGAAAAAAACAAAAGACGAAGACATGTGGTGTACAAAACAAACAGATGTATTAGTATAACGCTCAGGAATAGAAAAAGTCTTTTACGTTTCGAGCCTACGCTCTTCTACAGAAAGGGACACAGAAAAAACAAGGAGAGAAAAAAATGTGTGTAGTGGCTAACGATCTATCATGGCGATATATATATACAGGAGTTGGACAAAATAATGGAATCACATTATTATTTCAAACAAATTTATTTTAACATGGGGAAGGACCACCTTTGACAGTAATTACAGCTTGAATTCTACGATGTATGGACTCGTACAAAGTTTGAATTGTTTCCAAAGGAGTTTTTGTCCATTCTTCAGCTAAAACAGTCTCCAATTCTTGTAGTGATGATGGTAGAGGATATTGACTTGACTTCTTACTTGCTTTTCGAAAATGCACCATAAATGTTCAATAATATTGAGATCTGGGGACTGTGGTGGCCAGATAAGATGTTCAACTTCACTAGAATGTTCCTCGCGCCATTCAGTAACAACTTTAGCTGTGTGAATTGGTTCATTATCATCCTGAAAGATTGCGTTTCCTTCCGGAAACAGTTCCGAAAACATAGAATGAATTTGATCAGATTAAATGCTTAAATAGTCTTGACTATTAATTCTACCATGAAAGGAAACCACTAGGCCCGCGGATTTCCAAGATATAGCCCCCAGATCATCACTGATCTTTCTCCATGTTTAACAGTTGGATTCTTCTGGGTCAAATGCTTCTTTTGGCTGTCTCCACCCGTATACTCGGCCGGTGGGAAATAAGGTAATGGATGACTCGTCCGAGAAAATAACATTCTTCCACTACTCTAGGGTCCAATTCTGTATGTTTTTACTCCACTCTAAACGCTTTGCAACGTTTACTTTTGAAAGTAGTGGTTTTCTGAATGCAGCCCTCCCGTGAAATCCGGCTTATGTGCAGCTCCTGGCGAACAGTTTTTGTGGAAACTTGGTTCTCGAGGTGGTCATTAGGCTCAGCAGTAATTTTGGGAGCTGTACTTTTGTGTTCTTTTCTAACAGTTCACGTGTAAGACTCAAAGTTTTGGTTTTCTTCTGGAGTTTTGTTTCAACGAGGAGATTTTTCTCTCCTCCTCAAAGCTGTCATTACTTTCAAGACAGTACTTCTCGATACACAAGCATTTCGGCTGTTTTCATTACGCTAGCGCCTGCTATACGAGCACCAACAAATTGACCTCTCTAAAAGTCCGATAGATCTGTCATTTTAATGAATTTTAATTACCTTTTTCTGATGATATCTGAAAAGAAACAGCAATTTTAGCAAAACATATTAAGCAACACTAATAATAAATCAAAAACATAAAAATAAACAAGCTTTTGACTGTTTTATAGAAATTTCAAAATTATGATGCTACGATGCTAGGTGTTTCCATTATTTTGTCCAGCCCCTGTATATATATATATATATATATATATATAGTAGAATAAACAGAATATAAGAACTGAGATTGTATCCCTCTATCTGTTGTTTTTCTTGATGATGATGTTTCGTCGTTATTGCTGTTCATTAGCTCCAAGTTGGCTCTGATGAGAATATTCATTTAGCATGGACCATCACTTTTCTTTTTTTTTTTTTTCACACACAGCATTATCAGCATTATTCAGGACAACATTATCAAAAGTGTCTTGCGATAGATTGCAGTTTGAAGTAGATTTATGTTCTATTTCTAGCAGCTCTGTTGAAAATGTAGAAGTTCACTCGTCGAGTTGGACGGGTGTCTATGGATCTGTGTGGGGATGTGTCTGAAAGAAGAGCGTACCAAAGCAATAAACACCGCTTCCTTTTCAAACCAGAGCATATCAGAATTGTTTCTGATAAATAACAAGTTTTATCAAATAAATATAAACAACATTAATCCGGAAATAAATAAGTCAATGAGGTCACTTTTTGTATGTGTTGTGTAACTAAAAAAAAATACAAATTTGCAAACTGGAAACAAAAGAAATGTAATCTATTTTATAAGTGAAGAATATTGAAAAACCACAAAAAACGTCGGCTTACATCAAAAGAAATGAAAGAGAGTCTCTACTTGTTTATAGTTGGCCGAGAATCTTGAGGGTGACACAGGAAGGTGGTATGGACCAAAATAGTTACTTTATATCAACAATTACATTATCCCGAAAATAACCGACTAAATTGACTTGAGGATGAAATTAGAACACTGAGTCACAAAGAGTGGGTGTTAGAATTAAGTCATACAAACAATTCGTTGAGTGTAGCATATGGCGTTTACATTTCCCTTCAACATTCTGGCGACAAGGGATATTATGAAATGTATCATTCTTACATAATGATGTTTATTCTTGAGAACAATAAGTATCAACACGTTTTAATGGATTCTTCCCGACGTTTCCCTATAAAACTCAGTCCGCAAAGTTTATTGCTTCTCTGGGCACTTGGGATTAGATTTAGAATAAAGAAGAATGTGTTTCGCTTTCGCAAGACATTAACCTAAGTAAATGAAAAATTACGTATCTCCAACCGAGAATGGAAACTGGAAGGAAGATGCGGTTAATTAAAAGCAGCCACACTCTGTTATAAGTGCTTAAAATGCCAAGTTCAAAATTACAGGAACAAAAATCAGTCAGAGCATTCATTGAAGGATAATAATCTCATGGAGAGTTGTCCGCTGTAAAACCATTAACTGGTGATAAACTTACTGCATTAGAGGTTCTAAGTTTATTTAATACTGAATCGATTACCTTTATTCCCTCACAGGGACCGTAAAATTTCTATTATCCTACATCGCAACTGGCTATTTAATATTACACTTTTACTCTAAAAACTACAATTTACAAACTGGAAACAAAAGAAATGTAATCTATTTTGAAACTGGTTATTTAATATTACACTTTTACTCTATGTCGTAGTATTGTTAGGTACAGGATTCCGTGGGACAAATTTCCGGTACACTGTATCGCTAATGGCGTACGGGACAAGGAAATGCTTTCTCATCCGGGAAAGCAAAAATGCGCAAAGTGACTTACGTTTAAATTTGTCATCGCTAAACGCGATCCCCTCGCACATGCACGCATAGAGATGTGTGTATGGGTGTTTACCTATTTTATATGTATTATAGGTACACAAACATATGCACACGCGCACACAAAACACACACGTACACACGCGCGCGCGCTCACGGAAGCTATAGATGTCGCTCAATGATCAGTTTTTTGTTTTTTGTCATACCACCTGTCAAAGTAAGCAAAACTTAAAACAACAAATCAACGAATAATAAGACGTCTACACATACATACATCCACACACACGCGTTTATATACACAAATGCACACTCACGTATAAAACGCTAGTATCCAAATTCAGGTGTGCAAAGACAAAAGCATAGCAGGATATGCTCTCAGTGTTTTGTTTTGGGATTTTTTAGAAAAAATTTATAGACGCAGGAGTGGCTGCGTGGTAAGTAGCTTGCTTACTAACCACATGGTTCCGGGTTCAGTCCCACTGCGTGGCACCTTGGTCAAGTGTCTTCTACTATAGCCTCAGACCAACCAAAGCCTTGTGAGTGGATTTGGTAGACGGAAACTGAAAGAAGCCTGTCGTATATATGTATGTGTTTGTCTGTGTTTGTCCTCCCAACATCGCTTGACAACCGATGCTGGTGTGTTTACGTCCCCGTAAATTAGTGGTTTGGCAAAAGAGAGCGATAGAATAAGTACTAGGCTTACAAAGAATAAGTCCTGGGGTCGATTTGCTCGACTAAGGGCGGCGTTCCAGCATGGCCACAGTCAAATAACTGAAACAAGTAAAAGAGTAAAGAGGCATTGTTCAACTCAATAATGAAATTATCGGATCGAAAACATATCAATTGACAACATTTAGTTGATTGCCTTTCGTAGTATTGACTCATCGGAAGCCGTATTTGTGGCTGGCTTTCACTGCAATGTTCTTGTTGGAAGTTAACATACAACGGTGTAGAGCAATATGCACCACACCAAAAGTGCCTGTTTACCTGTTCTAGCAACCATGTTTTTTATATATTTTTATCAGACATCTGTATGTGTGTGTGTGTGTGGGGGGGGGTGAAGTTAGAGTGCATAGAGTTCAAGAAATTCTAGTAATTTCTCTTTCCAAAGTTTCGAGAAAAATTCTGAAAATATTACCACTGATTTTAATATAGAAATCTCTTGTCCAAGACAGTTGCACCCGAAATTTCAGAGCTTTCAGACAAAGATTTTTCCTTATGGTAGGATAGATATCCAAGTTATCAAAACTTATTGAATCCATGAACAGCTTTCTTATTAATATCACTGAACAAGGCGGAGAGCTGGCAGAATCGTTACTACGTCGGGCGAAATGCGTAGTCGGATTTCGTCTGCTGTTACGTTCTGAGTTCAAATTCCGCCGAGGTCAGCTTTGCCTTTCATCCTTTCGGGGTCGATAAATTAAGTACCAGTTACGCACTGGGGTCGATATAATCGACTTAATCCCTTTGTCTATCCTTGTTTGACCCCTCTGTGTTTAGTCCCCTGTGGGCAATAAAGAAATAAGAATCATTAGTGTGCCGGAGAAATTTTTTAGCGGTATTTCGTCTGTCTTTACGTTTCAAGTTCAAATTCCTAACAGCTTTCCGAGTTGAATTAAGTACCAGTTAAGCACTGGGGCCGATGTTATCGACTAACCCCATCGCCGAATACTTCTGGTCTTGTGCCTGTAGGAAAAAGGATTAATCACTAAACCACTTGCTAATGGCAGCGCTACAGTTCTGTTGATCTCATCCAATAGCACTTCTGATATTGAACATGGTAGAATACGTTAACTTACTATACTACTATTAGAAGACATAATCAAATTATCTGTGGAGTTGGATGGGAAATTAGATTATGTCAATCTGTATCTAACAGAGTGATAACCTATTTATTTACTATCCACAAGGGGCTAAACACAGAGAGGACAAACAAGGACAGACAAATGGATTAAGTCGATTACATCGATCCCAGTGCGTAACTGGTACTTAATTTATCGACCCCGAAAGGATGAAAGGCAAAGTCGACCTCTGCGGAATTTGAACTCAGAACGTAACGGCAGACGAAATACCGCTAAGCTGTATTCAGCTTTTTGACCGAAAAGATATGTTACTTTCTCTAAGCCCTTTCTTGAAAAATACCTAAATGTGAGGAATTTTTGTGGGGTGGGGGGAGAAGGTGTTGCCGAGTGGATCTTTTCTATTTCCTGATATTCTCTTGGAGCCAAAGTTCGCAGAAACTGCTTTCAAAGCTACTAACATCAACGCAGTAAAATTTGGGTGAGAGAGAAGTTATCTGTCTTTTCTCTACCGATGTTTACATCAATATCATCTTTGTTTTCTTCCAGAGTCATTATTTTTCTTTTTGTGTCTTTTTCTTTCGATGTTCGTACTTTATATTTTTCAGTTTTATATTTATTTCTAAAAGTTATACACTTATTTGTTCACAAACGTTGAGTTGGAAGGCGTATTTGGTTATGATTGTACTAATTCCATTCTGACAAGTACCTCCTCCATTACGTTTGTAAATGCGTTTTTTCCCAAACATGGTAAAAAAAAGTAATTAAAACAAATTCTTCACCTCCCTTTTTAATAATTCTGCACGAAATACAGAAATAAGCAACACTAGTAAGACAACTCCAGACTCACTGATTGGTATTTTGGGTATTCTTCTACCATAGACTCGAGTTGAATAAAACTTTGTGACTGAAATATAGTAAGGAGAAATTCAATAAAAATGGAGTGAGTATCAATATATTCGAATAGAAATGCTGAGTAGCATTGATGTTCAACTGAGTTATCACCCCTTTGCATTTTGTTGTTGTTGTTGTTGTTGCTGTTGCTGCTGCTGCTGTTGCTGCTGCTGCTGTTGCTGCTGCTGCTGTTGCTGCTGTTGCTGCTGCTGCTGTTGCTGCTGCTGCAGTCGCTGTCGCTGTCGCTGCTTCTGTTGCTGTTGAGCGAAAGGTCTTCGTCCCAGAGCTCGCAAGATGGGAGAAGTCCAAAACGTGGTCCTTTTGCTATTCGTAAGACCCGCAGAAGAGAAAGCAGGTCAACCCCCGACACCGAGAGCATCGACGGATGGATGAATATGCACCCAGGCTCAGCGGTTGCGTAGGAAGTCGGGGACAAGAAACAGGAAGAAAGAGTGAGAGAAAGTTGGAGCGAAAGGGTACAACAATGGGTCGCCACCACCCCATGCCGTTGTCTCGTGGAGCTTTAGGTGTTTTCGCTCAATAAACACACACAACGCCCGGTCTGGGAATCGAAACCGCGATCCTCCGACCGCAAGTCCGCTGCTCTAACCATTGGGCCATTGCGCCTCCTGTTGTTGCTGCTGCTGCTACTGCTGTTTAGCCTTTGTTCAACCCTGGTCTAACTATAAACATCCCATCATTTTACGTCTATGCAGATCCACATTATTCAATGCCTTTTTATTTCCTAAGATCATAAAATATGATTAGTCGGCACTTCTGTCTTTTTTAGGAGTATTAGCCTCCGGTGTATGAGTTTGTTCGTTCTGTGGAGTCACTGTAATACAAGTGAGGCGAACATTCGTGAAATGGATTATGTTGTGTGTTCCCGTCATCCTTCATCTATTGAACAACAAAATGTGCAGGTTTTCTGCACCAAATCAGCAACAGCAGCAACTGCAGAGTACAATGAAATTTTCTTTAGAATGTCTGGGCCATAAGCATCAGATCTATCTCGAATGCGAAAATTACAAAATTTTAATCTGTATTATGCCACTGAAATTGACCTATGAAATGTTCTGCGGCATTCGACGCAACACCAAAACGACTACCTAAAAGGCTGAAAGATACTGGATTAAAGCATTTATTGTCGACCCACAGAAAGTACCAAACTGTATTCTGCAAGAACCCTAAGAATGATTCTTGAGATTTGAGAAAACTTGCCACCGAACCCCAGAACAACATCCTTGTCAGCTAAAGTAGTTTGTTGTTGTTGTTGTTGTTGTAGTAGTAGTAGTAGTAGACTGTGATTTATTGTCACTGGAAAGACAAAATCGACACGTGATTTTATCACAAATCCTCATATTTTGAGGTAAAAATATAAAATATTCGATAAACGTTAATGTATATGTATATATACTGATCTTCAAAGAAACATGTGGTTAACTCCAGATTATTTAAACTTAGGATTTACCTAATGATATAATACCGATTCTGGCATTCCCCTACTAACACAAACGACAAAAGAAAAATCTTATTTAAATTTCTACCGTATTACCAATTTTATTCCACTGCTACCAACAAGGTGTGTCTACAACAGCAGTAAACGGCAGATGTAGTTTAAACAAAATTACAAGAACTAGTTTATCAGTTAATGCTACACCAACGTACATATTACCTCTCCATGTAATTTAATTTTTATCGAAATAATTAGGTTCCTGCTCGATTTTACAGGAAGCACCATACATTAATATCTTACTCAAGATAAGATCATAACTAATATAATCATTCAAAATAACTAATGATGTAAATTAGAATAGATGTTCGGAAAACGATATGCTATGATTAATCGCAATCTTCGTCAAAAGCCATCCATAAACAGACTGAATGAAAGTTATCTCTTAAACAAGTTTTACTAATACCCAATAATCTTAACTTTTATAACATATGGGTATTAAAGGAGCCATATTTGGGTAATAAATATTGTTAAGTGGAATTAAATTGTTCAGTCGCGGTAGATATAGTGAGTGGAGGCGCAATGGCCCAGTGGTTAGGGCAGCGGACTCGCGGTTTCGATTCCTAGACCGGGCGTTGTGAGTGTTTATTGAGCTAAAGCTCCACGAGGCTCCGGCGGGGGATGGTGGTGATCCCTGCTGTACTCTTTCACCACAACTTTCTCTTACTTCCTGTTTCTGTTGTACCTGTATTTCAAAGGGCCGGCCTTGTCACTCTCTGTGTCACGCTAAATATCCCCGAGAACTACGTTAAGGGTGCACGTGTCTGTGGAGTGCTCAGCCACTTACACGTTAATTTCACGAGCAGGCTGTTCCGTTTATTCGGATCAACCGGAACCCTCGTCGTCGTAACCGACGGAGTGCTTCCATCCACTAATACCCAATAATCTTAACTTTAATAACATATGGGTATTGTTTTAAGTGGAATTAAATTGTTCAGTCGCGGTAGATATAGTGAAAGAAATATTTAAATTGTTCACATGCAGCAGAAAGAGGAAAATAT
>NC_043006.1:4848513-4918513 GCF_006345805.1 Octopus sinensis | reverse complement strand
AAAAGAGTAAAAGAGTAAAAAAGAGTAAAGAGTAAATATACAATGTGTGCGCGTGTGTGTGTGAAAAAGGACGGTGATAAAATCTAAAGTAGTTAACAAATATCACTATTTTAATGTGTGTATAAAAACCCGGACTAAACTCGTGCATTGCAATCGTTTCCTTTCTGCGCAGAAGCGGAATTCAATTTCTAGGTTACATAAAAGTAAAATTAGTTACTTTTGTCTAAATTTATAAGTATATGTGTGAGTGTGACAGTGTCGAAGTAAGTGTTTGCAATGATTACAGTTTAAATAACAAATAAATAAATACGCCCTTTTTAAAGCCTAGCCAGGCTCATGGGCCCGGTTTCCCCGGTTTCTAGAGCGTATGTGTTCCCCAGCTGGACGGGACGCCAGTCCATCGCAGCGTTACTCATTTTTGCCAGCTGAGTGTACTGGAGCAACGTGAAATGAAGTGTTTTGGTCAAGAACACAACGCGTCACCCGGTCCAGGAATCAAAACTACAGTCTTACGATCATGGTGTTGACACCCTAACCACTAAGCCACGTGCCTCCACAGTTTAAATAATTGAATCAATAAAAAATTATTATTGTTTCTTCATATATTTAATAAGCTCTTGTAAATATCAGACCATTGCGTTGCACTCAATACGGAAGAAACAGAAGAAACGAAGCATAAAAGCAACAATAAAGAAAATTTCTGTAATAATTTAAGATATTGGTAGTTAGCCGAATTAAAATGTTAAAAATTAAAATACCCCAACAAACCGACAAAATAATCAAGAATTAGGACTTAAGTTAGCGTTAGTCTCTAAAAATAGTTACAATTGAATCTATGTTAACAACTAAAAATTAGAATGAACATCTGGTTTCCTAGATCAGCTGTTATCATTTGGCGCCAATCTGAGATGAGATTTTAAAAAAAAGTGTGGATAATTTATTGAATCTATTCTGTTGCGTCAAAGAAATGCTTATTTGTTGCACCTGCTTTCGACTATCTTATTGTTTAACATTTCGGATCTCTTTCGTTGCAATATTGTCGGTCGTTATCTCAAAACGGAACTAGGAATTGTATATCACCAACAAATTACACCAAGGTGATGGGTCAATGAGACTTTGTATTAAAACTTTGTACGTCAAATGCGGAAGTTACAGTGTACTACCAAAAAAACTCCTGGTAAAGACTGCCCGGGATAATGTGGGTGTATCAGAACAAATCTACCTTTAATAATATGTTATAGAGTGAATTCGACTACTCACATTTTGTTATATATTTATATTATTTTATTGATAAAATCAGTGAGCTGGCACGCCGGACGAAATGTTTAGCGGCTTCCGGAGTCGATAAACTTGAGCACGGGGTCAATCAAATCGACATATCCCCTCCCTCAAACTTGCTGGCTTTGGGCCAAAATTTGGAATTACGAAGCAGCGTGCTGGCAGGATCGTTAGTAAGCCGGGAAAAAATGTTTGGCGGCATTTTGTCCGTCTTTACGTTCTGAGTTCAAATTTCGCCGAGGTCGACTTTGCTGTTCATCATTTCGGGGTCGATGAAATAAGTACCAGTTGAACACTGGGGTCAATGTAATCGAAGAGAAAATCTGAAGAGAAAATATAGATATTTGTAGAAAATATGTGATTTAATATCAGATAACGTCATAATATATTCCAGTAGTTCCCAACCAGGGGCACTCGGACCTTTGATGATCCACAAAGGTAGTATTGGGAGTCCGGGAACTAAATTCAAAATTTCATACACACACACACACACACACATACACACACACACACACACACATATATATATATATATATTATATATATATATATATATATATATATATATATATATATAAGGATAAGCATATTAAAAGATGTCCGTGGAAAAACTCATTTAAATAAAAGGGATGGGGACCAGTGTTGGGGACCACTGATCTGTTCTACTGCAATACTGCATTATTTATGACTCCCGCCAAATAAGGATACCAAAATCACCCTTAGTTTCCTTTCATATTCATTAATTTATCAGAAACGATGTTCAAACAATGATCACAAACGATTATATTTTGCAACATCCAAATATTTTGTTTTATTTTATTTTAAATAATTTCGGTTTACAGCTGTTTCCCCAATTGCAAGTTATTTAATATTTCCGATATAGTATCGAACCATCAATTGCATTGTCCTCTTTGGTGAACCTTGTATTGATGCTGGTCTCTTTCCTATTGAAAAACACTTTTCTTTCCATAACTTGTGTCATTCAAAAACTACAAAACGAAACTAGTTTAGGTTCAAATGTGCTGTAAGTTGTTCGTTGTCTTTAGAATGGACTCTTTATTTTGGCCTCATCTAATGTGGCTGTTAAGCACATATACCTTCTTGAAATTTCTACTTCGAGGTGTATGTGTGTGTGTGTTTGTGTGTGTGTATGTGTGTGTATGTGTGTGTGTGTGTTTTATTTATCTCTAAACCGTTATAAACCATGAAGCAACGGTGATAATGAGCGCTTCGTAATGGGCGGTTTCTTTATTCCTCAAGTGTGGTAGTCACTGATTGAGAGAAATATGAGGAAAGCGACACGCGAGACTATTTACTCAATCTCTTCAATTAACGAGGGAAGCATTATGTTGGATGAGATAAAAGGAAGCCGGTATTTCATGTCCACTAATATTTAAGAAATCCATACTTTTTTTCTGTTGCGATCCATCTGGTTAGGGAGTCGAGATTGAAAGACGTAAATTTTGAATGACACAAAAGAAGGATAAAGATGACTTTTTGTTATACGACTTGTGGAGAAAGTTCAAAGGCAAGTGGGAAAGGTCGGCAGTAACTTAACATCCTAGAAATTTAATATCTTTTCGTTTTCTTTTTATTTTGTTTTTAAATCTACCGAAGACATGTTTTTCTGGGCGCAAATAATAGCAGAGAAATGGGGTAGTTTTATTTCCAAGCAGTTTCTTTTCCCCTTAATTACTATAGTTAAATTTTATCAGTAAATTCTTCTCTGAAGCATTCTCGTAGATCATTAGAAGAGTGTATAAAAGAAATAAAAAGGCGTCTGTGATATAAATTTAGCTAAAGAAGAATCACTACAACCAAACGTTTACGTTGCATTGGGTAATTAATACCGAGAGAAAACCATCCAAATAACTGGCTCCCGTGTTTATAACACAGGGGAAGATAATTAAACTCTCCGTGATGGGTATTTAGCGAATGCGCGGTTGCTGCTTTGCCAAGCAATTTTGCAGCTTTTAGGCAAACAAAACTACAGAATTATGAGCAAGTCTTTCAATGGGGCCCAAATTTCAATCAGCACATTTAGATATACGCTTCCCAATTCATACCATAACACATAATGGTATAATGTGTGTGTGTGTGTGTGTGTGTGTGTGTGTGCTGTGTGTGCGTGTGTGTGTATATGTGTGTGTGCCTGTGTGCGTATGCATCTGTGCGTGTATGCATGTATGTGCACGCGTGTGTGTGTTTGCATATACATAGGTATGTGTGCATATATACACAAGCACGTGTTTAACGGCATTTAATACGTCTTTACGTTCTGAGTTCAAATTCCAACGAGGTCGACCTTACCTTTCTTCCTTTCTGAGTTGAGCAATCAAGTACTAGTTGAGTAATGCATTCGATTCATTCCCTCCCCCCAAAACTGGTGGCCTGGTGCCAAAATTTGAAACCAATATTATTATTGTTATCGTTGTTGCTGTTTTATTCCTTTTTCTGGTTCCAGTCTTTAGAATATGACCATGCAAGGGCATGTCATAATTTCAATAGGTATCTTTTCATAGACAAAGGGTTCTTTACTACCTCTAAATACCTAAATCTGAAAACCAGTAACTGACAAATGGAATCTTTTGGAAGAATTTTTTTGACTCTAAGGAGCGAGGTGGATTTCTGTTATCGATATTTTATCATCGGTTTAAAATTTTTATTTTTATTTATTGTTAACCACTGGAGGCTTCTGGTGTGGGTTTGCCACACAGACGACTGTTACCAACCGATCAAACTTCATTTTTGCTTAGAAACTCTACCTATGAGTGTGTATGTCTGTATGTACTGTAAACATTCATTTTCAGGTTTTCCCATTGCAGCTGAGTACTAATGCTTCTCTGCTTCACACCATTTGTTCTTTCTCTCACTTGATTTTACTTTTCCCGGAAGTGGAACTCGCCAGGATAAGAGGCACCAATTACGCTAATCTGTTTATTGAACATCTTGAAGGCCAAATCTATACCCATTATCAGGGACTCACCTCCAGAGCTCTGTGGTTATTATATTGACAGTAGTACAGGTGTTTCTTTCTTTACTCGTGAACAAGTCACCTCTTTCATTTCCTACCACTCTAATTTGAGATTGGCAGCAACCATCTCGAGCACCTGCCAATTTCTCGGCACTTTTTCCGATTCACCATTCCAGCATCGTCTCCATCTGTTTTCTTTTAACAAAACCTCTCACTCATCCCACTCCTTCGCCCTTCCCGCTCCGCCTCACTCACACTAAGTCAGCTATTTTGTAAGACACCAATTCCCAACTACACAGAAATACCAATATTTGACTTACTTCATTGAACGCTGGATGAGGTTCCGGTTGATGTTAAAAGCCAAAAATGTCAAACTACCACTGGAAAGTTCCACACCAATATCAACTTTGACAGACATTTTCTACCTGAAAATTAAAAAAAAAAAGGTAGAGGCTTAACATCTGTTCAAATAAGCTTTAAGGGTTGCAACAGTTTTACAGCATCAAGTTTTGAGAGCATCCATGAGTCAAAACTGTATACACGAAGCAAATGGTATCACGCATGAAGATTGGTAAGGATCTTCTTAAAAGGTAATCCATGACTGATGAATGGAAATGCACACACGGTGAAGTTGCACAACTCTACCACCATGGGGCATCAGAAGAGAAGCTTTCTTGCTTACAAAAGATCATGTTGTTAAAAAGCATCAGACTGACAGCACCACAGATAAACCAGAGTTATATCGAGTGTGTAGCCGATTGCTACTTGCGTTGCTTGTTTAGGCAAGAATGTTGCCCGTGCAACTGTCAACCAGTCTCGCACATCAAGTTTAAGGTTTATTGTTGCATTTATTTTTTTTAATAGGTTGATGACTGCATTAGCGTAGAATATGAATTTCCTCTGCTAATAATCGACTCTCTCTCTCTCCCAAGTGATTCTCCAATTCGGTAGTTTTACAACAACTGTCAGAAGTGTTTCACAGGTGATATATGTTGCTGGGAAGTCGTTTAGACATTACTCATCCCGAAGCTCATTTAATTATAGCATTGAAACTGTGCTGTTTATTTATGTTCATGATTCCCCCCACGTTGAATCCACAACAACTGATGAGGGAAGTCATTGATAACCTTGAAATGATGACCTTTCATACTGCGATATACATTTTATAGGTTTAATGCAAACATGCAGTTCATAGTTCTACGTTGTTGTAATTTCATACGAAATCAAAACTTTTTATTTACCTCTCATAGCTTGTCTTTAAAGGCAATTAGTTTACCTGTTTCATATGTGTGTGTATGTGCTTTTGGGTTTAGTTTTAAAATTCTTCTCATAGACAGAGAACAAAGAGCGATAAATTTGATGTGTCAGACTTGTGGACGATAATTGCACGGGCAGCACTCGTGCTTAAAGAAGCAAGAAATGCGTGTAGCAGTAACCAACTCACCTATAGCATGCTTGAATGTTGTGTATAAAATGTGCATAATTTATATACATACATTGCTGTGTAAGAACTGTACACGTTTATACTTGTGGCCGTGTATAAATCACACATTTACACACATCGATGTTGCTTGAATGTGTTTCTCTTGTGAAACAAATTATACGGAAACTAATGAGCAAGAAGTAGGAAAGAAAGGAGCCTTGGGTTGTAATGAACTGCTCTTCAGCAACAACACTTCTTATGAAGGCGAGGCAGCATCACTGAAGTCCTGTGACTGTATAGATTGACTATAAGATATTTCATTCCGCGTACTTGAGACAATACATCTTACCGAGTTTCCAGATGCTATAGTCAATACCGTTAACAAAAATTGCCTACAACAAAGTTCGCACAGCTTTATTTACTGAAGCAACTGCTTTAGTCTCAAACAGAATTAGTTTATCGACTGGAAATTCCATGGTTTCAACATATACGTAAAGTTGTTTGCCCTGACAGTGAATCTTTTATCAGCGTCGTTGAAGAGACGGCAAGGCTACAGGTCATGATCTGCAGTGGAAAGAAAAACTAATGCCGTCCTTTTTTTCAATGTCTTTTAAGCTAATATTCCCTATACCAAGACTTAGGACTGGAGATAAAATTCTTACTGGGCAAAAGAAGCGAATTAGCGCACCTATTTTTTAATCACCTGCGTAAAATTTTTCATCAAGCGAGGAATATGGATATCAATGGCCTCTCGCCGATAACGAAAACTACAAAATATCTCGGAATTAATGAGAATATTGCACTCGTTATTGCAGTGGTGTTGTGAGTAGAGCTAAAGGGATTCTTTAGCAGATAGAGAATGATAAGGAATAAGAATTGTTCCTACACAATAAGAACATGTCCCATAATGTTTTTGAAGTAAAAGTGCAAGATTTGACATTGTAGATACTCGAAGAGATCTGCAAATTGGTCATTAAGACTAGGAAGATACTAATCATCTCGGGAAACTTCCACATCAATAATAACATTGACACTGGCCTATGGTGTAGTGGTTAAGAGTGTGGTCTACTAACCCCAATATTCCGAGTTCGATTCCAGACAGTGACCTGAATAATAATAAGAGAGTATCTTATAGAGAGAATTCCAAAATAGTCTGGAACAAGCAGTCAAATCTTCGATTGGTTTACAATCTTCAATTGTAAGTCTTACATAGAATTGATAAATATAGAACAGATTTTAACTTTCTACTTTAGTCAAAAGGTAAATTTAATAGATTTGAACAGGAAGATATTTGCAAGTTATCCTGTTTGACCTGTACTTCAGGGTAACTTCGATCCTAAGCTTTTGAGATCATTCCACATGAATATTTAGTTAAGTGGTTAAGATAAAGACTCAATAAATATTGTTTATCTGATCTAGAATTAAATATATGATCTTCAGCACAGTGTCATCATACGCTATTTCATACAAAACTGACAAACCAACAACGCCCAGAAACAAAGGGACCATTCAACAAATGGCTTCAGTAAAATAGTTTTAGATTTTAAATATGTCAGATATAGAAAGTACCAACCATTTTTTATTGGCCGCTGTTTTCCTGTTCTTCCGTACTGGGGGTCAGTATAAACATCTACATTGTTAAGGATCTGGTTATTTCATTACCTTTAGCAAAAGTCTCAGATCTAAAGCTGTGCTTTGCTTTCCCTTCCTAATATCTTCTAGATTTTCTCTGAACCAATTTAAGTATTAGTTCGCTTTCCCGTAAGTAAACAGCCTAACAAAACAGACCAGCTTGCATCGTGCAAGTTTCTTTGACATTTAAAAAGCGATTTAATCGGATTGCCAAAAAAGATAAGAATGGATAAAAAAAAATGTGCTGGCTTATAATAACAGTAGGATACCAGACAGTAAAACATAATATCTGGAATTGTAAGGCAATTAAAAGGCAAACCCTGATGACAAATACTTATTGGTAAGAAAAATGACAGACAAGTCGAGAAAAAAGAAAATATAAGGAATAATTCTCGAACAAAAAAATCATGGAACACGTTCCACTTCTCATATAATTTCAAATGTTTTATTCAACGCCTAAGGCTTTCGTTAACCAATTCTTCTTGGCAGTCGATATTATAAAAAAGTAATATCAATGATATATACCATTACAACATCTCCGGTTGATTTAATTTTACTCTATGTAGATTAAGTTTTACTTCAAGATAATTTAAGACGAGGGATTTTAAGCAAAAAGAAAAAAATTACTTCATTTTTCATTATATTACAATCATAAATTCAAATTTCACCCCACCCTTTTCGCTCTCTTTCAACACACACACACATTTTTATATAGATTTCATATTTTGGCACCAGGCCAGCAATTTTGGGGGAAGGGTTAAGCTGATTAAATTAACTCCAGTGATGAACTCGGAACGGAAAGACAGAGGAAATGTCGCTAAGCATTTTGACCGACTTGCTAATGATTATGCCAGTTCGCCTACTACACGCATCCACACACACATATATACATACATACATATATATATATATATATATATATATATATGAGGTGGTATCAAAACGTTCCCGGACTAGTTGTGTAGCGCGCCAACAGATGACAGCACACGGTTGCGGGCGCAATGAGAGCTAACAGTGACCTTCATGAGGCAGTATACCGAGTGACGTGGGTGTGTTTACTTCACAAGTTGTGAAATTTGTGTTTTTATGATTATTGTATGCTATAGTCTTCGAATTTGTCATGGACAGGAACAAAGCGCCAACGTGAAATTTTGCGTTAAACTTGGGAAGTCTACTACAGAAACATTGAGCATGCTTCGGCAAACTTTTCACAGAGCTCTCCTCACTCGTGAGTTTCTCACCAAAACCAACATGGTATCACTTCCCGCGCCCGTCCTATTCGCCAGATTTAGTACCTGCGGACTTCCATCTCTTTCCCAAGATGAAAATACTCCTCATAGGTTGCCAGAGCGATTTGCAGAAGGTCCTCGATTCGCTTACAGAAAAACAAATGTTAGCACGCCGTGTGAAATGCTAAGCGGTATTTCGTCTGCCGCTACGTTCTGAGTTCAAATTCCACCGAGGTCGACATTGCCTTTCATCCTTTCGGGGTCGATTAAATAAGTACCACTTACGCACTGGGGTCGATATAATCGACTTAATCCGTTTGTCTGTCCTTATTTGTCCCTTCTGTGTTTAGCCCCTTGTGGGTAGTAAAGAAATAGATATATGTGCATATGAAGGTAGAACTTAATAAGAGTGTCAAAATAAATGCTATCCTTGAAGCAGAGCTGATTTAAACAGATTGTAGGAAAGAGAGGTCTCCATGGTTACATTTTGTCATGTACGTAAATTCTAAGAAATGTTGGTATTTGGCATGTCAGTCCTGATTGAGAAGACTTATGAGCAAAACTTGTCTTTTTAAGCCTGTCTAGAACATTCAAAATATTTTTTATTTATGATGATTTCAGAGAGGTATTGCTAATTTCTTGCAGCATAAGGGGCCATGTAAGGCTCCCTCGTTGGTTCGTCTAAAACAATGTTACCCGAGAAATTGAGAAACAATGTTTGCGTAAGTAGCAAACCATTAGAAGTGAATTTCTTAAAGAAAGAAATTTTGTTGACACTTTCGTAATTTATTATATAAACAGAATATTTCAAATAATAGAAAAGTAAATGAAATGATGACATATTTTTTTGGAAGTTTAGTGTATACCTAATTTAACAAGATTCTTAAATGAAAACACAAAATCTTTGGATTAACTCCAATATCAACGAACCGAAAGAAACAACATTTTATCTGTTTCTCAATGAATCATACAATGTACTGATATGAACTATAACAGACATAAGCAGAGCCTTTTACAAATAAATTCAAAAAGAGGAAACGGAGCAATTTGGATACAGACACAAAAACATTTAAAATTTTCAAAACTTTTCATTTTACAGTAAACAATATTTTTTCGATAAATAAGAACATTAATGCATTTCACCATTTTATAGATATATGGTTTCCATACTTAAATAAACAATAGAAAAAAAGATAACTAAAAAAAATATGAAGAACTTCCGTACTGTTAAGGCTTACACTAAGATGCCGGAAGTGCTTTTTTGACTCGTTGGTATAAATAACAATACACTTGAATATATTTTCTTGTGGTCGTTAATTTACTTGAAATGGTGACATTTTTTCTTTTTGTTTTCTATTTTCCAGCAATAACAGCAGTGCAAATTATCCTGTAAGTAAATTGTGTTTGTGTATTTTGAGACATATTTCTTTCATTTATTTTAATATTTGTTTGAGTTTTTTTTCTCCTTATATAGAATAATTTTACATAAGAATCTATTATCCTCTATTCGTTTCTAATATTTCAATGCAATTTATGCCAACTTTTCATTTTAATGATATTTTGCTCATACGTATCTCCTTTAATACCTTTCATATCATCAAATAAGCTTCCAACACAAGTTCTCTTAAATCGGAAATACTTTAGAGACAGGATTTGCAATGCCGATCCCTCTATCGTTTGTGACAAACTTATTCTCCGTTCAATCGTTTATAAAGTAATGTTTGTATTAACAAAGCAAATCTTTGACCAAAGAAAAGAATAAAGAATGAGTCAGTCTCATAGTCAGTTTTTTGTTGCTTCTTTTTATATGTTCAAAATGTTATCGTCAGTGTCAGCTATATTACTCACCAGCAAAAAAGAATAAAGACCGCTGGGGGAGTATTAAATCATGAGAGCTAAACATTATCAGTTTCTATTACCAAATGTCTAAGAGTGATTTCCATAGTTTGCCTTTAGAGATTTGAAATAATATACTCTTTAATTTGTTGCAACCGGAAGTTACAAGCAAATTGTCTCGTGCTCAGAATAAAGACAGCTACCCAAATTCTCCGTCGTTCTTAACTTATTCCTTCAGACTGACACAGCAGTGTACTCATTGGCGGGCGCACTGCAAAAAGTATTCAAATTTCTTTCCAGATTTGCAGTTGAAAATTGCTTTTCCTGCTTATCTAAAGCTACCGCTCACTGTACTTTCCGTATAATTTGGATTTAAAAACAATTGAAATCTGTTTTATATACGAGAAAAACAATTTGCTCATAAGTGTGAATGTTTTGGACGACTTATCAAACTATCAGCTATAACATAGTTGAGGATTATTGCTTCATGAATAGGTGTCTAGAATATACTGCTGTAACCGGTATGTCCATTGGTAACAAACTTTAAAAGTCATTAGTAGTTCAAATTTAGGGTTCAAATAGTTTTCAGCAGTAAAATAAATATTTTACTATCGCACACATGCACATATTCTGTGTGTGTGTGTGTGTGTGGTGTGTGTGTGTGTGTGTTATGCTATTTAATTTCATTTATAAGCAAAACAAAACAATGTAACTCCCTTCTTATTGTTAGTATGAATAACAATGTAAACGAATAAGTTCTGTAAAACATTTCTGTTCTGACAAGATTTTACCGAATAAGTTTCTCAATTTGAAATTCGGACAAGAAAATACATAAACTGATGGATACATTAAGACTCTTCAAAATTGTATATGAAGGCTACAAAAGCAGCTGTCTGTATATTTAAGTTCATAATCGGCGTGTTACAAAGAAAGTAAAAATTCTATATATTTTAAAATATCAAATAGTATAAGCTTGCAAACAGGCAGATGAAATAACGATTAAAAGTTCGAATCTTGTGAAGCAAGATCTTATTTCCTCCACTTCAAATAATAATTTCTTTCGCTGGCAATAAAGAGCCGCTACTATGCAAATTTTAAGTATTATTCCACACCGCTAGTTTAAATATTCCAGCTTTAAATGTTCCCATCGTAGAATGCAATTTGTCGCTGGCTTACAATGTATTTTCTAATATTCTGTGTAAAGTTTGGATATTTTTATATCATATATAAATTATTTACACTTTGAATCTTATTTTATCGATTCAAAAATAGGAATGTACACTTGACACAAAACTCATTGGTTCTCATACAAACGTATTAGAGCCGACAGAATCACGTATTATCTTTTATCTGTTATCTTCTTACCGTTTACTTGTTTCACTCATTAGACTGCGGCCATGCTGGAGCACCACATCTCTCAATTTTTTTTGAATAAATCGACCCTAGACCTTATTCTTTATAAAGGTCGGTACTTATTCTATCGATTGCTTTTGCCGAAACGCTAGGTTGCGGGAACGTAAACACACCAACACCAGTTGTCACTCGATACTGGGGGACAGACACAAACACAAAGAAACACACACACACACACACACACACACACACACACACATATACATATATATATATATATATATATATATATACACACACACACGACGGGCTACTTTCAGTTTCTGTCCGTCTACCAAATCCCCTCACAAGGCTTTGGTCGTCCCGAGGCTATAGTAGAAGACACTTGCCCAAGGTGCCACACAGTGGGATCAAACCCAGAACCATGTGGTTGGGAAGCAAACTGCTTACCACACAGCCACATCTGTGTCTATTCACCAAATTACTCCACTAGAATTATTGACCCAATTTTGGGTGAAACCGTACTTTCAAATACACTTTACAGTTTGATACCAACCACATGGTTCCAGGTTCAGTCCCACTGCGTGGCACCTTGGGCAGGTGTCTTCTACTATAGCTTCGGGCCGACCAAAAACGTGTGAATGGATTTGGTAGACGGAAACTGAAAAAAGCCCGTCGTATACATATATATATATATATATATATATATATATATATATATATATATATATAATATGTTTGTGAGTCTATGTTTGTACACCCCCCCCCAACATCGCTTGGCAACCGATGCTGGTGTATTTACGTCCTCGTCACTTCGCGGTTCGGCAAGAGAGACCGATAGAATAAGTCCCGGGCTCGATTTGCTCGACTAAAGGCGGTGCTCCAGTATGGCCGCAGTCAAATGACTGAAAAGAATTAAAGAATAACGAAGAAAATAACGACCATAATTAATTCGTATACTAAATGGTACACCTAGTTAATTATTCATTCACCACTAATTCGTTAAGGTCAGACAACACCGAAACATGTTCAAAGTTATCCACCCTTTCTTGTCGCCAAGAAAGAAGCCACTTCTTCAACCAGCCAACATAAAGCAGAGAAAAGATTGAGCCAGCGAGATGGTGGAGAGGCCACTAGCATTTTGGGACATTGTCATATTGTCTGAGGAGTCCATATTTGCTGTATTTCCTGACAGTGGTCGAATGTGGGTTTGGAGACTCTGTGGTCAAGAATTTGATGTGAAAAGATTGCAGTCACCAATGAAGCACGACAGCTATTCTGGAATGGTGAGGGAAGCAATTTGAAGCAATAGGTGATCAGAGGTGGTGGAGTGTGAGGGAAACATAGACTCAGATAAATATGTGTCCATATTGCAGAAAGAACTTTTTTCAATCTTCTCCAAGTGGTGAAATGATTAAAGAATGCTTTATTTATGGAAGATGGGACTCCTTGTCACTCGGCTAAAATGACCCAAGGTTTATTGGTTTAGAATAGCATTAAAAATCTTCCATGGTTAAGCCAGTCACCAGATATGAACCCTATTGAACACCTCTGGGGCATAATGGACAGGACACTTCATAAAAAGAACAAGAAAGCATCTTCAAAGCCAGATCTTTTGTGATTACTGTATGAAACTTGGCAAGAAATTCCACAAGTGAATATTCGTCATCTGATCAGTAACATGCCTAAGAGTGTCCTTCCATTGAAAAATGCAAAGGACATGTCTACTAAATATTAAATATTCACATTATAACAATTAATCAATAATTTGAATGTTTAATTTCAGATTTAAATACATTTTAATGATTATAAGGATGTTTATCTACTTCTATCATGTGTGTGTGTGCTTGTAAATATATTCGTTATTCTACCAAATATATACGTTTTTATTATTATTTTGCAATTTACTTAATCATCAGTATATTATTGTTATTTAATTTTTATATTTCTATTTTATGTAATTTTCTAGATGGTGTAATTTAATTGTTCGTTTTGAATTGATAAAAGGTAGTTTTTTTAAATTTTTTTATATATAATATATTTTGTGTAATTTGATTTAGTATTTCTAAATTGAATTTTTCCCTGTAAGTTAGGAATAATATTCCCTCAAATATTATTATTATTATTATTATTATTATATATATATATATACAGTGATGGTGATTAACTACATTAGTCAATTGGTGACACGAGAAACGAGATAACGTTATATAAATTCCATTTGGGTGTGGAGGGGGGTGCGCGCGTGTGCGTCTGTGTGTATAAACTATTCGCTGTCTTTCAGTCTAAGTTTAGGAATCAGTTTGACAAATGCAGATGTTTCCTCGGCGAAGGATCTTTAAATTGATTTATGCCCAGTAAGCCAAGAGTTTGCTTTTCATTTTTTTTCTCTTCTTTCATGATTATTATTACTTCTAATATGACACTAGAGGGTCGTTTTTGCGAAGATTCCATATTCTAAAGACGTGGCTAATAATAGCAAGGCACCGGTGAAATATATTCAACCAAGAATTGAAACTCTACCGAGTTGACAAGTCAGAAGCGAAGCAAGCAACAGCAGCAGCAACAGTAGTAGTAGTAGTAGTAGTAGTAGTAGTAGTAGTAGTAGTAGTAGTAGTAGTAGTAGTAGTGATGGTGGTGGTAGTAGTAGTAGTAGTAGTAGTAGTGATGGTGGTGGTAGTAGTAGTAGTAGTAGTGATGGTGGTGGTAGTAGTAGTAGTAGTAGTAGTAGTATAGTAGTGATGGTGGTGGTAGTAGTAGTAGTTAGTAGTAGTAGTAGTAGTAGTAGTAGTAGTAGTAGTAGTAGTAGTAGTAGTAGTAGTGATGTGGTGGTAGTAGTAGTAGTAGTAGTAGTAGTGATGGTGGTGGTAGTAGTAGTAGTAGTAGTGATGGTGGTGGTAGTAGTAGTAGTAGTAGTAGTAGTAGTAGTAGTGATGGTGGTGGTAGTAGTAGTAGTAGTAGTAGTAGTGATGGTGGTGGTGGTAGTAGTAGTAGTAGTAGTAGTAGAAGTAGTTGTGGTGGTGGTGGTGGTGGTAGTAGTAGCAGAAGTAGTTGTGGTGGTGGTGATGGTGCTGGTAATAGTAGTATTAGTGTTGGCGGTGCTGACCGTGGTACTTATAGTAGTAGTACTAGTAAGTGCAGCAGCCGCGGTAGCAGCAATGGTGGGTGCGGTGAGGACTGGAAGTGGGGGGTGATAACAGCATGTTGGTGGTGGTGTTGGTGGTGGTGTTGGTGGTGGTGGTGGTGGTGTTAGTGGTGGTGTTGGTGGTGGTGGTGGTATTGGTGGTGGTGCGGTGATGTTAGCAAAAGGAGGGGATAAAAAAAAATCCCCTGAAAAAACAACAGTCGCTTCTTCTGCTCAAGATGTATTCTCGTGCAGAAATAAAGGAAATACAAACAAGGTCCTTTAAGAAAGTATTTAATTATGCGTGTTCTTTCAACTGGTTTCCCTTTCTTTCCTTTCTCCGTTGTCTCTCTCTCTCTCTTCTCTCTCTCTCTCTCTCTCTCTCTCTCTCTCTCCCTGCTGCTTTCGCAGACTTCTGCCACATAACAGCTACACTAGTTCCTACATAGAAATATCATTATTTTAAATCTTTTTTCTTGTGAGCATTTTGAAGGGAGTTGTAGTAGTAGGTAAGTAGTTTGTCCTGTTTCTTATTTGAACTCTACACCTGTTACTGACAACGTGATCACAAGCTGCCATAAACAGTTTCGCCAACGAGCCATGGAGGAAAAAAAAACGTCTTACAGGCAAAATAGCTCAAATCTTTCGTAACATCAAACACATTCAAATCGCGTGTATGTGTGTGCGTATACACACACAGACACACAGACACACACACACACACGCATTCATTTATGAATATATACAAACATATATATACAGGGCATATACATATAAGTATATATATACATATAAATATATATATGTATATATAATATAATAATATATATTATATATATATATAATATGTATATATATATTATTATGTGTATATATATATATGTATATATATTAATATATATATATATATATATATATATATGTATATATATGTATATAATATATATATATATATATATATTATATATGTGTATATATATATGTATATAATATATATGTAATATATATATGTATATAATATATGTATATATATATATGTATATATATATATGTATATATATATATGTATATAATATATATGTATATATATATATGTATATAATATATATATTATATATATATGTATATAATATATATATTATATATATATGTATATAATTATATATTATATATATATATGCGTATATATATATATATATATACATATAATAATATATGTATATAATATATATATATATTATATATATATGTGTATATATATATTACATATAAAATATCTATGATGTATATACTACATATATATTATATTATATGTGTTATATATATACTATAATATATCATACATACACATATATATATACATCATATATATACATACATATATATATATACATACCATATATATATATATACATATATATATAATATATATATATATATACATATATATCATATTATATATATATAATATATATATATATGTATATATATATATATATATATATATATATGTTATTTGTATGTATACGTGCACCCCCTCATACACACACACATCAACGCACACACACAGATGCGCATTCATTCATATTCAGCGCAACCGAAAGTTTATAACAAAATATTAAAATGACTCCAAAGAAAGGGAAAAGGTTATGATTAAAGATGTAAAAGATACCATGAAAATAATGCACCAGCCTCGGCAGTACACGAGAGAGGAAAAGCATTCCACAGATAAGCGTTATTTGGCGAAAGATTTAGTTTTGGTGTTACTATGTTTGCAGTAATTGCGGATTTAGCACCAAAATTAGACACACATATCCCTCTTCCTTTCACTCTTCTCTTTCCCTTTATATGTGTATGTATGTGAGAGTGTATGTACATATATATTATATATATATATATATATATATATATATATACATAATCATACATATACCAACTCAGTTGTAAGATATGATCTCCACAGGGTATACTATAATTGGTCTTCCGGCGGCATTTTTCACCAAATGTGCTCAACAAATGTTCGTATAGATTATGAATTATTTGGGGCTATAATTTATGTGACAGAACAAACAGAAAGAATTAACTTCTGATACACGATGTGTTACCCGTGGTCTTGACTCGTTGTAAAACATGGAGAAAGAATAGTTCAATAATCAGACTTCAGCCCCTCGTATGGCTATTTCTATTCTGATCAGATAGAGTAGGGAGTTATTTCAGGGTTCCAGAATGTCTAACGTTTAGGTTAAAAAGTAAACCTTTCAGAGAGTAGCTGGTACTTTGGCAACTTGCAATCCCCTTCCTGTCGAGTAACGAAGTTGGGATCTGAGTCAGTTTCACAAGGCTGCCGTTGTACTAATTTGGAATGTGTCACATGTCACATTCCAAAAAATATTGAGGCAGCATGACGTAAAATAGAGTCCAAAAACATCTTCTGTAGACCCACAACGGCATTTCAATCGCTTTTTGTATCGAAGTCCAAACTTGAATCAAATGGCTGTCGAAGTTATCGATCTCGGTACCAGTCAACATGAGGAAATGCGCTTTTGGGGAGATGAGAATGGAGCTTAAATACCATAATCGAGGACAGTCAAACTAATCAACGATGTATCCGAGATTAAATTCCAGGACACCGACTTATTTATGTTCAACAGATAGAATACCATCAAGATTAAAGTTGAGTGGTGTTTAGGCCCCGTAAGCAGTTTTGGGTACCGCGATCGTGACAGATTCTGCAAGGTTGTGAGAAGCTTGTTGATGAGAATACAATAAGAGACCAATACTGATAGATATACTTACTGTGCTAATTTAACAGGTGACCAAAGAAACCATTATATCTTGCAGGCAAAGGAGTCGTGTTACCTTCCAGTATCGTGAAACCGGATGTTACATAATTACTCTGGATAGAATAATTACACTACATATATTCGAATTCGATGAAGTAGTTTCAGTGATTCTTTGAAGACTTGACCGCAGATGTGATGGTGTCCCGAAGTTTCGTTAAGGTTCGTATGAAGAATGCCCTGAACAGTACTTCAGGGGTCACTAAATTTTCATATTGTTACCGATATACCATCTTCCAGCGGTATCCAAAGGGAAAACCCTAACCTCAATTTTCTCTTGCTGTGTGCATTGTACGCAGGGCCACCACACATTTCAGTCTTTACTACTTCTTGATGCAACAACAGATAAAACCTGCTGACACAATTTGTGGCGAACGTCTCCCGGAAGTCTTAGCTTTGGTGCCAATTGACTGTCATGACAGTCTGTGTCGATCATTTACTGGCAATTGAACTTCTTAGATCTTGGAAGAAAAAAAGAAGTGTGATGCAATTTCATGGATTGGATCTTCGATTCTAAATAATAAACATTTCCGCTTGTTTCATCCCTTGTCCCCGAATCGGGTCAAATGATGTCTTCATTGGCTTCAACCGCTTCCTGCCGATTAGAGAGAACCTGCACATTTCTTTTCTAACACGTTCCACAAACTAAAGCAAACATTGTTCCAGTCATTGCGTCGTTCTCACTGACATTAATGGCTTATCACCGAAGGACTCCTTTCTGCCAACAGGGGTTGATGAAAGGAGACACGAGTTGAACTCAAAAACCAAAACGCAAGATTAAATATTGCAAGGTACCTCGTCCGACGTTCTGTCCACCAATCCCTCACCCAGGGTATGTATTTTATTTATCACAAAATGAAAGACTCTCTCCCGTCTCTTCCTCTCTCTCTCTTTCTCTCTCCTTCACTCTCTCTCTCCCCTCTCTCTCTCTCTACACACACACACATATATATATACATATATATATATATATATAATTAATCCAAACAAGAAAACACAAAAAAAACACAGCAACGTGAGGATGTGGAACAAATAAAGTATTATTGGACGCTCAGGAAAGAAGGGAAGAAGGAGAGTTTAACGCTTCGAGCGGAGCTCTTCGTCGGAAACATAGGAGAAGGAAAGATCCAGAGAAGGGAAGACAGAGGAAAAAAATCGCTGGCGGTACACACGAGGTCACATATTGAAAGAACGGAAGTTGAAAGGTGGAAGAATAATGTTTTTTAAAGACAGGAGAGTTTCAAAGACAGTAGGGTAAGGACAAGGAATGTGTGTGGATGTGTGCGTGCGCGAAGGTCTGCGGGTGCGCGCGTGTGTGTATGTGTGCAATGATGACACGTGTGTGTGTATTATCTCTCTCTCTCTCTCTCTCTCTCTATATATATATATATATATATATATATATATATATAAGAGAGTTTTTGTTTTAATCGAAATAAGACGTAGGAAAAGTGTGTTAAAATTCATCAGGTTATTTTTTCGAGTGGAGTCGCATTTCA
This sequence comes from Octopus sinensis, assembly GCF_006345805.1. Lineage (NCBI taxonomy): Eukaryota > Metazoa > Mollusca > Cephalopoda > Octopoda > Octopodidae > Octopus > Octopus sinensis. The sequence continues at coordinate 4,899,325 of NC_043006.1, read as the reverse complement.
TCAGGCTTAATTTTGTTTTCGTATGATACAGCCTCAACTTTCTAATAGTTTTCTATCAAACTCTGACCTCGAGAGAAATATATAATTCAATCTCGCAGAAAATATACAAAAGGAAAATATAGCAAATACGCTGGAGAATTTAAATCAACAGAACTAAAAACAACACGATTTAAATCAATATTTAGCCAAGCATAAGATACGGCTGGAATAGTATTAGTCATGCACAATTAGGTGGAGAACGATTTGGCTATGTGTTTCTCAGACTGACTAGAATTGTTATATCGACAGATTACATCTTTAATGGAAAACAATATCAATTTTCCATTCATATAGTATATCTATTTACCAAAATGGCAGCAAAAAAAAAAAAAACAGAACAAGAAATGCACAATACTAATGCGATATTAGAAAATATTGTCGGTTCACTAGACCATGAAATGAAAGCCATCATCTTGGCAATTTAAAACATATCTTTTCACTTCCTTGTCAGGTCGTTCTGCACTTTGGCCGATAAGCACAATGCTTTGGTATCAATCTAAAAATGTGACCGCAATTTCAGTTCAGTTTATTTGTTATTCGAAACTTTATTACAAAAAAACAAGTTTCCTTACATATTCATAGAATGATGCTCATTGCTCTTTGACCTGAATTTCAATGCCATCAGCACTAGTATTGTTTTGAAAATTATACTTGCATGAAGATATATATATATATATATATATATATATAAATACATGAATATATATGTATGGCTAGGATGCCATACAAATATTTTATTTTCTCGTGTGTGTGTGTGTGTGTGTGTGTGTGTGTGTGTGTGTGTCTGTAACATTATGAATGTGTGTGACACAGAGTTGATGAGAAGAACAGATTTCCGGTTATTTTATTTAATGCCAACTTTTGCCAAAAAAGGTGATAAATCAAAAAAAAAAAAAGGCTTCCAAACGTAATTTCAATTCTGTCCAATGTTTTGAGTGACGTTAGACACATTATTAAACATGTATTAAAAGATTAACACGATTAAAGGAATATTAAATGCGAGTTGCAATCTAGCAATGTTTGCATCTGTTTAAGTAACCAGGACGCTTTTTTGAATATATATATATATATATATATATATATATTATATATATATATATAAGTATATATAACCTACACACACACATATATATATGTGTATGTGTATATATATATATATATATATATATATATATCAGAAAATCCTAGCTGTGAGAGAAATAAAAATGTAAGCACATTTATTGTATGATTTCGCTCTCCATGAAAAGAAATGGAGAGTCATGCCTCTTTGATCGCTTCTCAGAGAAACCATACCCAATTTTCATCCTCAGCAATTAACATAAAATATTCCGCTACTATGAGTGTGTGTCTGAATGTAAAGCAGTCATAAATTTGACTGTCACAGTAGTTGATTGCTAAACTTTCATATTTGAACTTTAGAAAGCTCATCAACAATGATACATTATATTTTATGCACAGCAGAGCATGAGCCAGAAGGGAGGAAACAAGTCTATTATATATGTACCTACATACATACATACATACATACATACATACATACATACATACATACATATAACTCTGTGTGTGTGTACATATATAGACACACATGCACCACACATATAAATGGAGGCATGTGTGAGTGTATATTTAAGAATATGGAAAAATAAATGCATTTCATACATAGTGATACTTTTGTATGTGAGAGAGACAGGAAGGAAGAAAGATCAAAGAAAAGAGAGAAAGAAATGAAAAAAAAGAAGAGAAAGGAAGGAAAAGAGAGAAAATATAATTTGTCCTGCTAGCATCTCAATAGTGTTTAAAATGGCAAAATCATTAAATAATTTCCCTTCAAATATTACGTGGAATGGTTATTAATAACTAATTTTATTTATAACCAAACTTAGATAATGTTCACAATTGTATATAAATTTAAGTTCGACCAGAACCCCAAATATTTCACGTGGGAGCAGATAGCTCGAGACATAGGCAACGGATGATCAGTTGTTTGTAAGAGTATGCAAACATCCGTGGTCAATAGGTTTGCTACAACTGAGCAACAGAGGCAGGCCAGGAAAACCTACACTATCAATTCCCCAACTATCACCACCACTCCTTCTTCTTCACCTTGCCAGAAAACCTTCCGGGCGCGGTTTGGCCTGATCAATTACCAGCGCACCCACAAAGCCCAAAATGAGTAGATGATCCTCGTTCTTCCGACAGATGAACCTAAGTAAGAAACTTGTAGTGTTAAATGATCTTTGATAATCGGGACCTACTTTTATTAGGGCAGAAATTCCCAGGAATTCCAGTATGTTAACCGTTGCCCATTGTCAGCTTTCTGTCAGTTGTTAATGTCTATATTGACTATGTGTGGAAGTTTTAGAAAGAATTCAAAACAGCATTTAAAAAGTTTAAACGAAAGAATGACGACCTGAAGACTTATCAGGAAGTCTTTTAAGCAGTTATCACATTTACCCAAATAGCTGTGCGAAAGAATTATGGTAAACGTCTGAAATGGAGTTGTACGTCAACTGAATTGATGAAATGAAGTTTTGCTGATAATCTCACGATAATCTGGCAGGTGAAGAAAGCTGACAACAATTAAAAGAAACAGACAAATATTCCCGAATTGGCAGGTTTTCTTTTCTTCTACGCATCGCTAATAATACATAATTGGAGAGCTTTCTTTTAAAGATTAGAAATTAGGTTTTTGCCAGCTGCTAAACACTATTCACTTTTGACAACACAGAAACAAACTCTGACGCTTACTCATCACTATCAAATGTTTCTCTTGCGCACACTCTTATCAACTGCTGTATCTTATCGGTGGTCATACGTGTGTATATGTGTCTATGTATGTGTATTTGCGCGCATGATGCGTGTTTGTGTGTGTGTGCACGCACTAGAGACTGTGACGAGTTCAAATGCCTCTGGTCTATATGCCGAAAGATTTTAAGCGTTTATTCGCCGATACATCTTTACTTTTGTTGATTACAGTTAATTCTAAAAGCACCATTCAGTTGCCTATAGACATTCCAAAGGTCTTTAAATTACAAATGCCGCAACCACGAGAAATTTTAGCTGAGTTAGTGATATTCAATACAGCCTGATTAATTTTACCATTCCTGTTTGGCGATAGTATGATTTGATATATATATATATATATCCCTAAAATTCATTACGTATTTCAAAAGCCATATTTTTAATACATCTCCGGCTTCGAGAAGTAATGGAAGTTAAATCATCCCAAAATGATTACTGAAGTCGATTTTCTATTTACTTCCCATAAATATATATATATATATATATATATATATATATACACATATGCATGTATGTATGTATATTATATATAGGCGTAGGTATGGCTGTATAGAAAGAAATTTGCTTTCCAACCACGTAGCTTCGTGTTCAGTCCCACTACGGGATATCTTGGGCTCCTACAATATCCCTGGGACGACTAAAGCCGTGTGATGGAATTTCGTAGATGGAAATTTCAAGAAGTCTATCGCAGGTATATATATACATGTGTGTGTGTCTGTGTCCTGTTTGTCTTTGTCCTGGCCACATACACACATACGAAAAAAAACAACAACGCGAGGACGTGGTACATGCAAAGTATTAGCAGACGCCCAGGGAAGGAAAGAAAGATGGTTTTACATTTCGTGCAAAGCTCTTCGTCAGAAATAGGAAACGGAGGAAAGTCCAAGACAAAAGGAAGACGTAGGAAAAAAAATCGCTAACGATCCACATGTGGTTACGTACGACGAGTTTCTTTCCGCTTCTACGAAATTCATCCATATGGCTTCGGGCCGACCAAAGCTGTAGTTCAATACAATTGGCCAAAGAGCTACGACGTGGCACTGAACCCGGGACCATGTGGTTTGGAAGCAAACTGCTTACTACGCCTGCATACATATATATACATATATATTTACATACATATATGTGTGTGTATGCATATATATATATATATCACTTTTACTACTTCCGTCTTTCAGTATGTGACCTCGTCTGTACCACTAGCGATTTTTCCCCCTGTCTTCCCTTCTCGGGATCTTTCATTCTCCTATGTTTCCGACGAAGAGCTCCGCTCGAAACGTCAAACCTACCTTCTTCCCTTCTTTCCTGAGCGTCCAATAATACTTTATTTGTTCCACGTCCTTGCGTTGTTGTGTTTTTTTGTTTTTGTTTTCTTGTTTGGATTAACTTTATATATATATATATATATATATATATATTAGAAAAAAACACCTTTTATCAATTCAAAATGAACAATTAAATTACACCATCTAGAAAATTACATATAATAGAAATATTTTTTAAAATAACAATAATATACTGATGATTAATTAAATTGCAAAATAATAATAAAAACGTATATATTTGGTAGAATAACAATAATATTTTGCAATTTACTTAATCATCCGTATATTATTGTTATTTTATTTTTAATATTTCTATTATATGTAATTTTCTAGATGGTGTAATTTAATTGTTCATTATGAATTGATAAAAGATGGTTTTTCTAATTTTTAATTATATTTTGTGAAATTTGATTTAGTATTTCTAAATTGAATTTTTCCCTCTTAGTTAGGAATAATATTCCTTCAATTAATTGATATATATATATATATATATATAGAAAGAGAAAGAGAGATAGATAGATAGAGAGAGAGAGAGAGAGAGAGAGAGAGAGAGAGATGCATTCAGCTAGTCGACAGGAGAGTTCCTAGAAGAGCTTAATTATTTCAATTGCCGTGAGAGACAGTGAGGGAGAAAAATCTTGCAAGCAGAAGAAAATAGAAAGGAGGCAGAGGATTCGACTGATGAAAATAAAGTAATGCTGCTCCTAGAAATTAGGAACCTGGAAATAGATGAAATTTGTTTTGTAGTCTAGACCTCCAACCTAGATCCAATTCCAATGTAAGACACCTGACGACTCTCGGAGTTGAAACTCACTTATATGCAATGTAAATAAGTTGAGGTTTTCCATTTCTGTAACTTAATCATAATCTTTTCAGAACATCGATACTTTAGTTCGAGACAGTATTTGTACAGGATGAATCGGTGAAGGAAGTTGTTTCAAAATGTATTTTCATAAACTGCGTTCGGAGGTTTTCAAAAATAGAACTATGCTATGATTCCACTCATCTAACCGGAAGTTTTAAAAGAAATTAAAACCTTAAAGTTTTACATCAACAGTCATCAACAAACGTCTTAAAATTATTTCCTGTTGACTTGAAATATCTAAAATCATATACATATATATATATATATATATATATATATATATATATATATATATATATATATATACAAATGCATACATACATGCATGCATACGCGTATACATACACACATACATACACGTACATTCATCCGTAGGTATGTGGGATTGAGGTTTCGAATATAAATGTAAATATTTCATACTTAAATTAATTAGGCTTAGATAGATAGATAGATACATACATACATACATACATACATACATAATTATATAGATGTGTAGGTATGTAGAGATGTAAGAACTTGTGGATGGACGGACGGACAGCTGAATGGGTGTGCGGATGGACAGACAGAAAGATAAATAGATAGATGAATAGATATGTTCGTTCATATATCAACATAACCAGATTATATTTCTAAAAGTATAGTAAACGTCAGATTAGGAACGATGCAACAGACAGGCGTCGAGGTTATTTCTTAACCGAGGTGTTACAACTTCCTTTCAGACAAACCTCTTTGCCATATAAAACTTCATTAACATTGCGAAGTGTCTTTATCCTAAACAGGTTAATGAAATTTATACAAATGTGGTTTAACTTTTTTTTGGTCAAGGTGTATGCGGAGACAAGGAAACGCGTGTACACACGAAAACATACACGCACTTAATTAATGTATGTTGTGTATGTATGTATGTATGTATGTATGTATGTATGTATGTATGTATGTATGTATGTATGTATGTATGTATGTGTCTGTCTGTCTTTGTGTGTGTGTGTGTTAGCATGTATGCTTTGGTTTTGTTAAATTGAAAATGCTTCACATATACCAGGTTTTGTGTTGTGTTCTTTGTATGTAATAATACGATTTTCAAATATTTTTATTGTAACATGGTAGTATTCACAAAGTTGAAATTTTACCACGTTTTTATTATGTGCGAAACTTTTGTGACAGTATTTATTGATAATTTTGATATTGTGACTTAAAGTATTATCATTTTATTAATTTTTTATAATCCTCAACTTTAAAAAAATATAGAGGTATGTAAAAAATAAATGTATGAGAATATTGATCTGTAAGCTAAAAATTATAAATTTTCAGTATTTGGCTGTGCTTGTAAGTTCTTGTGGATTTACTACGTTGTAGGATCTAAAAGAGTAGCAATGTAGCAACCTCCAGTTCCGTAAGTCTTTTTTTAAGTATTTGCATTTCACGAATATCTCAGGTCTTGCATTTCATAATGACTATATATACACTTTTTCAAATGGCTCTTCTTTTCGGCAGTAAGAGAGGTTACACCTTTATATCCGTTCATACATAAACTTAGATATGTTTCGACCAAAGATTGGTCCAAGCCATGTCTAACTTAATAGCACCACCTGATATGATTATCTAAATCCTGTTTAAGTCAAGTTTTGTTTATGGTCCATTCAAGTAGTGAGTTTTTGTTGGGTGAGTTGTATCCAATTATGGCTGGCTTATCTGGTATTCCTTGAAGGAATCTATCCAGACTCCGTTTAAAGTTCATGGGATCCTTTTCCTCTTTGATCTCTTTCGGGACAATGTTAAATAGGGCAGGGCTTGTTGAGGAAAAGAAATTATGTTGCAGTGTACATATATGCTGTGATAGGTGTAATGCGACTCCATTATAGAACTTATCTTTATAATATATCTAAATGAAAATGTATGGATGTAAATCCCATTTTTTAAAATCTACACATCGCCAAACGGTAAGCATTCAACATGTACAGTTTGCTTCAGTGTTGTTATCGATAAACATAACATATCTGATCAAGGATTATACTTCATGATTTTCTGAATGAGAACTTGAAATTGATAGAACGCCTGCGATGAACATGAAAGTGTAAAACAACGTTCATATAACCACAATAGTTGTATTATCGTATATGTATGTGTGCGTATGTATATGCGCATGCCTGCGCTTGTGTACATGTGTATATGTATAGGTTTGTATATGGATCACGCATGTGTCTGCATATATATATATATATATATATATATATATATATGTGATGGCTCTTTTGGACGCCATCATTACTAACGTTGGACATTTTCTATTTCTTATCGGTTTCAATCCGGTTTATTCTATTTAATTCTATTGTTAATAGCTTAAACCAGTCAAACGAAACAACCAGCCATGTGTGACGAAATGCCAACATTTAAGCTGGTGTTAGTGGGTGATGGTGGCGTGGGTAACTGGCGAATTTGAGAAAAAATATGTTGCAACATTGGGTGTAGAGGTGCATCCACTTGTGCTTTACACAGCCAGGGGACCCATCAGGTTCAACGCTTGGGATACGACAGGACAAGAAAAATTTGGTGGGCTCAGAGATGGTTATTATATTCAAGGACAGTGTGCTATTATCATGTTTGATGTTACATCAAGAGTTACATACAAGCATGTCCCCAATTGGCATCGAGATTTAGTGAGAGTATGCGAAAATACACCAATTGTGCTGTGTGGAAATAAGGTTGATGTAAAAGACCGAAAGGTAAAAGCCAAAGCAATCACTTTCCACTGTTGGGAGGTGGCTGCGGATTTGCCTGGGTGCCAGGTTTTCTTTCCCATCCCAGTTTCGAAAAGGCCAGATGTTTTGATGTGGTGTGAGGGGGGCGCGGAATTGTGGATATAGTCGAGCTAACGGTTCCTCACGAAGATAATATGGACGCCGTTCGAGCTCGAAAATTAAACCGTTATGAAAACCTCCTCGAGGAATATGAAGACGCAGGCTGGAAAGCGGAACATTTTCCTATCGAAGTCGGATGTAGAGGGTTTGTAGGACACAGCGTAAGACGACTGTTGTTATCGTTAGGCCTAACTCATCGTAAAGTCAATACCACCATGACTGATATCCAATCTACAGTGGAGAAGGCTAGCCACTGGATTTGGTTAAAAAGAGACGATGAGCGATGGCTAGAGGTATATTGAGTTCTTCATAACCAGCTGATCTAGCAAGTGGGGTCTCATATCAGTGAGGGGGCCGGTGCGCATTGATGCCGTCGAGAGGTAGGCCCCGAAACAGCGTGCATTCTCTCCTGATGACCCCATACACTTGCTAGCTTCCGATATACGGAGCTTTTAACTGGTAGCACTTGCATGTGCAAGTTGTTTGCAAGATAACTATGATATCAGTGCAAAGAGTAATTATAATTTTGAGAAACCATTCCTTTGGTTGGCAAGGAAGTTAATTGGAGATGCTAACCTTGAATTTTTTGAAATGCCTGCTCTTCAACCACCAGAGGTAGAAATGAGTCAATCACTTGCACAACAATATGAGAAGGAACTTGAGGTGGCTCAAGAAATTGCTCTTCCTGATGAGGATGAAAATCTTTGAATATAATCTGATCCTGCTAATCACTTAACAATTAACTAATTATCACAGTGCATTGTTAACCTTCTAAAAGATGGGAAAGTCTGTTTAAATACAGTGATGTCCTCTTTCTACTATCTGTTATGGCCTGCAGAGCTGCGCTCATACATGACCTAAGTTATATGATGTATAAAAAATGTAATATACAAATAAATATCTGTAAATATAAACCATCCGATTTTCTGAGTACCTCATTTTTTCTAATATATATATATATACATGCAAACATACATATATATATACAAGCAAGCAGCACAAACACACGCATACATAAATGTAGATATAAACATACACACAAGAATACAAGACGCACGCACGCACACGCACACACGCGCACACATTCAAACACACACACACACAAACGCATATATATAAATAGTGTACTGTTCCGGTTTTCGTTTTCCGTTTTTTACACTTTCCGCGTTTTCTGTAAGCTGCCTTGTCAGTTTTTTTAGGTTTTTTTTCGTTTCCTCTCTGATTCAATTTTTTTAGTTCGTTATGATTTGTGGTTTGTGCCTGATGAATATGCTTGAGATATTTCTCAACATATGAAACTATTAATAGCACTTAAAGACATGCATTGTATCCTTTAATTAAATGAATGATATATATATATATATATATTATATATATATATATATATATATATATACATATATATACATATACACATTCCTCCTTCTCTTGCACTCTCCTGTCTTTGAAAGAACTTTTTCTTCACCCATTCCCTTCCGGTCATTTTAATATGTGACCGCGTGTGTATCGTTGACTATTTTCTTTCTCCGTCTTCCCTTCCTTGGATCTTTTTCTTTTCCTATGTTTCTGACGAAGAGCACCGCTCGAAACGTTAAATCCTCCTTCTTTCTTTCCTTTCCTGAGCGTCCAATAACACTGTACTTGTTCCACGTCCTCGCGTTGTTGTGTTTTCTTTTTCTTCATATTTGGATTAACTGTATGTATAATTCTAATAATTATTACCTTTAAAGCTTATTTTTTCCATGCTGGCCACTTGATAAAATCGTTATTTTATTTTAAATTAACGATCTTATCCTTATATATATATATATATACAAATTAGCCGCTTCTTTCAACAGTGGATATAGAAATCACGAACATTGAAACTTCATTCAGAGTCGAGACAAACAAGGCACAGCTCTAGTTCCACGTCTATTCGTCTTACACTACATTGAAAAATCATGAAATTAGGAAACCTTTAGATAAATCTTTTGAAGACTCCAACGTCTTTTCCTTATACCTCTTACTCTTTTACTCTTTTACTTGTTTCAGTCATTCGACTGCGGCCATGCTGGAGCACCGCCTTTAGTCGAGCAAATCGACCCCGGGACTTATTCTTTTGTAAGCCCAGTACTTATTCTATCGGTCTCTTTTGCCGAACCGCTAAGTGACGGTTAAACCTCTGTACACATAAATAAAAAATTTTTTCCATATCATATCTTTTATCTTTTACATTTTTCACTTGTGAGACGGCGGCCATGCTGGAACACCATCTCAAAGAACTTTAGGCGATTGAATCAATCCCCAGTGCTTATTCTTTTTAAAGCCTGGTGCTTATTCTAACGGTTTTTGCCGAACTGCTAAGTTACGGGAACTTAAACACACTAACACTGGTTGTGAAGCGGTGAGGGAGGACAAACAGACACACGCACGCACACACACACACACACACACACACACACACATATATATATTATTATTATTATTATTATTATTATTATTATTATTATTATTATCATTATATATATACGACGGGCTCCTTTCAGTTTTCGTCTACTAAATGCATTCACAAGATTTTGGTCAGCCCGAGGCTACAGTAGAGGATACTTGACCAAGGTTCCACGCAGTGGGACTGAACCCGGAACCTGGTGGTTGGGAATCAAACTACTTACCACACAGCCATGCCTGCGCCTATGAGTAGAAACGGTCGGTCTGCTGGAATGAAGTTATAATTTCAAGGCAGGCAGCATATGTTTATATTTATATTATAGTCACGATAATCAAGCCAGTGTTAATTCCGTCAACAGCTCTGATGTTCTATGGTTTTGCCCTCGGCACACGTATACTACTTTCAATGTCACACGAGACATTCTTTCTCTCTAGATTGAAATTATAAGTACCATATGTACACGCGTAATGATTTCAACCTCTAACCACATGTCAGTAGCAACAGACACCATATGCCTATACTGTTCACTTCAGATTTATCCACTCATAAGGTAATATCCGTTGTAAGAACAGTTACACACACATGCCTGGCACATGCCTTCAAAATCATACTTACTGTCTCTTGTGGGGGGTTTTTTTCTTTCTTTCTTTTTGTCAATTTGATGTTTTTCATGTATTTCCTTGTTCTGAAACGTCTGAAACATCGAACCAAGAAAATTTCTTAATTTGTTTACAAACAAAACTGATTATCTTAATAATGTCACGATTAATGGCGATATCAGAGCATGTGTAAAGAAGTAATTGTACATGGTGGTCGTACGTGCTTTCCAGTGAGTGCTTCTTGGTGGGCGTGTTTATAAAGGTCCACATACGCTTATCCATGAATGGATTGTGACTTGGTGAGTACTAAATCTTCCCCCTCTTACATACATATATATATATATATCTGTGTGTGTGCGTACGTGTAAGTATAGACGTGTATACACACATACAAAATGTATGATCGTATTTATGTGTGTGAGTGTGAATGCATATCTGTCTGTGTATGTAGGTTCTTGTGCATATTAGTACCAGTACAGTCTTATTGTATGTTTGCAGAATGCATGTATAGTGTCCGTGTGTATGTGTGTGAAGAATGCGACATTTTGTCAGTTTTCATTCGAAGCTAACAACCCTCAGATTGAAAATACAACCAGCAGACACTTTTTTATCTGTACATTTATTTAACGATACGTTTTAATAAATTTCTTGTGTATGTTTAATAAACATATAGTAAATCTCTCAGTACAAGTAGATAAGGCGGTTAGATCATCGCGGCTTACATCTGCAGATGGAATCGAAAAAGTTTCGCCTACTCATTACCGACTCATCGGGAGTGTCTACTTCATTCGTTCTCCAAATAAGAAACTCAGCACTCACAACTATTTATGCATGCATGCAATTATGTGTGCATGTATGTATGTATGCATGCAGGAAGTACTTGCGTGTGTGATACTGATTGCGTATCTAAGTAGTTTAACTCATCAAATGTATTACTGCTGACACTACTTTAATTTGATACTAATCATTTCTTTAATTAGTGAACATTATATATACACACACACACATATACATATATATATATATATATGTATGTATGTATATATACATATACATATATATATATATATATTATATATATATATATATATATATATTCTTCATTTGGTTCATAAAATATTTCTAATATTATACTTAGTAATTAAGTATAATATTTCGAATTTACATACATATATATATATATATATATATGTGTATGTATGTATGTATGTATGTATGTATGTATGTATGTATGTATTTTTGTATGTATGTATGTATGTATGTATGTATGAAGTGTTATTCAAAAGTGAAATGATACTATGTTGATTTATAATGTATTTATTTAGAGATAATATCCTGATTTAATTCGCAGAGCCTAAACTAAACTTATATTACTTCAGTGGCTCACTGAAACACCTCAGATTGCTCAGGAAACACACGGCGACTCTAAGTCTACAGCAATATGGCAATGCATATCACCTCTATACTCTGAAGTGTGTGTGGTGTTAAGTGTCTTGCTTAACAACAACAAATTACATACCTTGAGGACGTGAAGGACACGGATATAGAAAAAGGTAGAAACAAATGGTTATCCGTCAGTTTCGACAAGGATTATTTCAGCTCTTCAATCAAGTGAACTACTTATACATTGAATTTTTGTGAAAGTCGCTGAGTATTCCACAGACATGAGTAACCCCAATGTAATCCCGAGACAAAGCGTAATAGGGTGTGTGGTAAGGCTGAACCTTTGAAGTACAGGTAGAATCCACCACAGAGATTCCGTCTACCCAGTTTCCCCTAAAATGCTGGGTCGACCCAAAGCCATGGTAGAAGATATTAGCTCTAGCAGTCACGCAGGGGAATCGAACCCAGAGAATTATGATTTTAAAGTAAACTCCTAAACCATTCAGCTGTTCGTCTAACCCAAAAAGCAAAAACAAATATTTGTATACATTCATGAATTTAGTTGATCCTTCTTGTCAGAAGATGGCCACCTTTGCATTGAACTTTATACGACCATGTGCACACAGATGGCTCTTCGACCCAGCTTGTGTTCTGCAACCAAATTCATAGACAGAAGTAACATTTGAACTCTCTATCTCCTGTAATCACCGGCTGGGTTGTGGCCTCATGTATTTTACCATGCCTAGTCAGGCCGCCAGCTGACTTACACATTAAGCCACACTCATTACAAATGTGTTGCGGACGACTTGGCGGTGAACCACCTCGCAAACAACTTGATTTCTCCTTGCTTCTGTGAGTTTAAGTGGCTGACTAATCCAGTTCTTTAGAGAAAGTCGTCCACACACTGCACTTCAGTTCCAGATGGATTTCTGCTGGCACTGCATTTGAGCCTCGTTTACGGAGTGACTGCTTCAAAGTAGTATGCTCCACGTGCTTTTGTCTCACAGGGACCACACTTATTCTTGACAATTTTTCTCCATGATGCACAGTTTTCAGCCAATACTTCCCAGTTACCCACATTTGCCTCCCCTGCGGACTCCACGTTTGAAGCCTTAAAATTTGAATAACATCGACTAAAACAGGAACTAATCGCCAAAAGCTGACAAATTAAAATATAAGTGTGCGTATCATGAAAGGCCAAAAGGTCGACAGAGTGTTTGTGGAAGAACCTTTAATCACTGTATCGCTGACGTCAACAACACGGCCTCTGTTAAAAAAAATGTCCCCATCAGAACAAAATGTAAAGCATTGAGTAACTATAGGCCGAAGAAATGAAAATTTTAACATCTAAGCTTAATGGTTAGAGAAAGAATATGTTTGATCGTGCACAAGTTGAATTTTAAAAAATCTATAACATTTTTTCTATTACTGAGAACGGCTGGGACATTTTAACTCTATAGAGAAAGCGGTGACATTATCTATTATACAAAGAAGGCAGTGAGCTGGCAGAATCGTTAGCACGCCGGACAAAATACTTAGACTCAAATTCCAGCGAGATCGAATTTGCTTTTCACCCTTTCGGGGGTTGATAAAATAAGTAACAATCAAGTACAGGGATCAATATAATCGACTTCCACCCAAAAACTACTGGCCGTGTGCCAAAATTTGGAAGAATTATCAATTATACAAATAAGACATATTTTTCGTTAGAAAGAAAATCTTAAACATAATCTATTATAGATAGGCATTTGTATTTTCTTCAATTATTCTTCAATATATATATATATATATATATATATATATATATATATATATATATATATATATATATATATATATATATATATATATATATATATATTTGTGTGTGTGCATGTGCAAAGAGAGATAGGTTTTCATAGGGTAAAGGATTTGGATATTTCACCTTTAAAGTTATACTTACAATAGATAATACGGACAATATAAATACACATGCGCACATACATATGTATGAACACACACACACACAGGTATATATATATATATATATAATATATATATATATATATATATATATATAATGTACATATATATAGGTGTCTGTGTGTACGCACACACATATATACAGATATATATGGCTTGTTGGTGGTTATACTAATTTTTAAGTTCCTCCAATATTCTTTTGACCCATCAAAATTCAATATGATCGACTTTGACCATATTGCTTGGATGTTTACTTTTTCGTTATCCTGTTCCAGGCTATTCCGGCCACTATATCATGGGAAGATAATATCGGGAAAACATCCTCTTGCAGTTGGCAATAACGTGGTTGTTGTCTAGTCTGCATTTTGCACACCAGATCTGTCTGTCTATCTGTCTATCTATCTAGCTATCCACACATACACACACACACAAATACATATATATATATATATATGTATGTATGTATGTATCTGTATTTTTGTCTGTCTGTGTCTCTTTATGTTGGTGTCACCTTGTTTTGACATCGTGTGACGTAAACGAATGTCGTTCGTTTACAATATTCTGCCTGAACATCGGGAAACATTAATTTGCTTGGCTGTAGGTAAACGTTGTCGACAGGAACAGCATCCGGCCGTTGAAATTCCGCCTCACAAAACGCCGTACGCCCCATACTAGAAAAGTGGACTCTAAAATCGATGATGATACACACGTATGTATGTGTGTACGTGTCTATGTATGTATGTATGTATGTATGTATGTATGTATGTATGTATGTATGTGTATATATATATATATATAGGGAGAGAGATGGTATACACACATAGTTGTGTGTGTGTATGTGTATGTGTGTGTTAGGGAGCGTGTGTGTACATATAAATACTTTTTAAAATGTCTACAGAGTTTCATGACATGCTAGAAATAACACTCAGACCTACACCTCAGCTGGTTAAAACCTACACCTCAGCTGGTTAAAAATGGAAGGATCTTAAACCAGATTACACAATATCTCAAAAAGCCCAAAACAAGTATCAAAAGCAACATGTTTAACAATGAATACAAGGTTTCAAACATGATAGCGGTCCGAATCAAACACATCTGGTCTAATCTTTTATTTTCTGAGTTCAAATCCCACCAAAACTGAGTTTGCATTTGAAATTTAAACGAAGTACAGAAGATTGCTGAATCGGTTTTATACCGGGTACAGCAGAAAAGCTACCCATAATCTACACGGCCAAGAATGTTAAAATGGAAGGCTTTTTGTCACACCCTTTAAAATCCTTCACAACAAATTTGTACGAAACCATGTCTGAGGCAGCAAATTAGTAGATTCGTTAGAGCGTCGGACAGAATGTTTCGCGGTATTTATTTCGACTTACTGCGCTCTAAGTTCAATTCCTGCGGAAGTTATCCTTGCCATTCATCCTCTCGGGTTGATAATGGAGTGCGAATCCAAGTTGGTGGACTGAAGGGACTTTAAGAACATTGGACCAAATACTTCGTGGTATTTTTCTGCTCTACGTGTCCTAACTTCAAATCCCACAGACGCCTAGTTTAACACTACCAACATGGAACCTTTGGTACCTTTAGCGGAATCCACTTTATTATTGCTATAGCATTCGATCCAGGTTTTGCGGTTTGAGGATACTTAGCTACCTCCTACCCAGCATTCTCGAAGGCCCTGGAAAGAGTCATGGGCACAGCCTTCTCTCCAGACTAAAAGATAAAAAGAAATAATTTCTACAACAAAGTAATTTATAAATATACATTTTCGTCTTTGATCACAGACATTCCTACTGACGTCTCTTGAAATAGACACCAGTTAAATATGAGCATTACATTGGTGAATTAGGAATTTAGGTTTACTCATACATACACACGCACACCTAGTCTGATTAGAAACTTTTCAAATCTAATTATGAATCTCAATGATATTATTTCATTAGATAACTGTGTAGCACGAATGTTTATAATTCTCTACCTGAAATAAATATGCCTCAATTTTCTGTATGTTTCTACATAACAGACACATACACAAAATATCTGAAACAAATATCCTTTTAGTCTTTTACACGTTTCAGCTACTGGAGTTAGGCCATACTGGAGCACCACCGTGTTCTTTTGCGATTTAATGTTCTTTTCAAATTAGAAGTATAAGTAACATTTAACACTGAAAATATGTACGTGTACTAATTGGTAACTTGTATAAGTTACTGCAGCAATAATCTATGAGTAATTCCTGAAAATTTGCGGTGCTGTCAAGGGCGAAAACTATATTGATGGTTGATTTACAATATAGTGCAAGTGAAATTTAAGGAATCAAATGACCGAGTTCCAACGATATTTCATTAACCACTTTAAAGCAGAGTCAGATATATTTCCATAGTACAATGCCGAGTAATTTTTAAATAAACGAAGAATAATTATTTCTCAGAAATAACTACAGTATTCTAGCCGAACTATTGCTATCTGGAACTACTCTTTGAATTAAAGTTTATAGTCTGATCTCCTGGTTCGATACACTATACAAATTCTGTGAGAATTAAGGAATGCGTAATGTACAGAAAGCATAATATCAAGATCATATAGCCTACGAGGGCCGTGTGGCCTAGTGTTTAGGAAGTTGTACTCACGATCGCAAGATCGTGGTTTCGAATCCTAGCCCGGGCAGTAAGTTGTTCTTGAGTAAAAACTTCATCTCACGTTGCTCTACGATTACTTCGACACCTGACGTGTGGAACATTATGCAGCTTCACAGACAATGTCTGTTTGATGGCAGGGGTGAGCTATTGTACATCACAAAACTTGATCCATGTAAACATATCATCTGTGCAAACTGCTCAGCAAAAAATTCCGGAACCCCATCTGTCGGCTCTGTCAGGAGAATTCATGATAATACTTAAAACTTGCAGGAGTTTCTTTTATTTTTATTTAAGCGGCGACATGTTTAAATTCATATAAAATTACAGTTTACAGTATTCAACATCCTTTTTGAAACATTTCCAGTATTTATTAGAAATGGAATCCAATATTTTTTTTCCTTTAAAGACTAAACACCATATGAAATTATAGGTAGTTTGTTTATTTGTTTTTTGTAATATTATTGTGTTGTGTCTGGGGAGAGTCATTTTCTTTTTGTGCCTTATTATGTAACACACATACCGGTTAAATTTCCACTTTTTTCTTATTTTTATTGTCCTCAAATTTTCGTTGCGTCTTGCAACTTTTTCAATAGTTATCAATAGATTTGAACTCATATAAAGAATCTTGCAAACCAAATCCAAAAACGAAATGTAATATTATTGAATCACCATTAATTCATTAACTTGTGTGTAATTTATTTTCTTAATAGATTTAATTAGTCTCGCCTGTAGAAAGTGGTGTTGTTTTGAATTAAGAACCAGAATTTTTTTAAAACAAAATAGATAAGAAAATGTCAAACCCTTGGGGTAGTTCTTTAGAATTGTTACATTTTATCATTGTGGAGGCACATGGCCTAGTGGCTAAAGCAGCGGATTCGCGGTCGAGGGCTCGCGGCTTCGAATCTCAGACCGGGCGATGTGTGTGTTTATGAGCGAAACACCTAAGCTCTACGCGGCTCCGGCAGAAGGTAACAGCGAACTTCTGCTGACTCTTTCGCCACAACTTTCTCTCACTCTTTCCTCTTGCATCTAGCAGCTCACCTGCAACGGACCGGCGTCCTGTCCAGGTGGGGAACCTATACGCCAAGGAAACCGGGAAATCGGCCCTTATGAGCCAGGCATGGCTAGAGAAGGAACAAACAACAAAACAACATTTCATCATTAAACCAAATGTAGATGCAAAGTTATATACTACAACTATACAAAGTTATATGTGGCTTCAAATTTCCTCTGAAACGGAAAATTAGCAAAGCCACAAAATTAAAATTATGAAGTTTTTTCTAAAAAGTCTACTGGAAGACACAATTTTACAAATTAAGAGAAACTATTGCAAATCTCGCGTACAAACTGATGAGTGACAAGAAACCACGTTTTTGTTGATCAAAGAACGAAATGGTATGTATCCACCGAAATCCATCAGTAAAAATCCAAACCCAATGAAAGTGAAATAGGTCTTATAACATTTACAGTAAAAATATCGACACCGATATTTTCTCCATTAGACTTATTTGACATAAAATTCACATTTTGATGTCTTAAACCATGACTCGAACCTGTAAATATTTAAGTTATTTTTTTAGATAATGATCTCTGTTACGTCCGCGCATGTCTACAGCCAAATGTAGGCTGAAATAAACTTCCGATAGCATTTGAAAGTCAACGCTTTATGTTTTAAACGTACGATGAGGCATTCAGTAAATAAACGATAAACGTCGCCCTTTTCAAGCCTAGCCAGGCTCATGGGCGCGGTTTCCCGGTTTCTGTGGCGTATGTGTTCCTCCCAGCTCAAGAAACAGGAAGAGAGAGTGAGAGAAAGTTGTGGCGAAAGAGTACAACAGGGGTCGCCACCACCCCCTGTCGGAGCATCGTGGATCTTTTAGGTGTTTCCGCTCAATAAACATATTCAACGCCCGGTCTGGGAATCGAAACCACGATCCTCCGACCGCGAGTCCGCTGCTCTAACCACTAGGCCATTACACCTCCATTCAGTAAATACTCATTGCTATTACGTGGGAATAATCCGATACATCAATAGTACGATTACTGTATCATAGTTCTTTCATTTTACGTTAAATAGTTTTAAGTGTGAGTCTAAGCGCATCACCTTGGGAGATCCCATTTAATATCCATAGTGAAATATAATCATTGATATCTATTTTATTTTCACGAATAATTTTAAAATTTAATTATATAACTTATTATTATTAATTTCTTTTTGACACATCCGTCTTCATTTGATTGCTCACTAAACGCCATCAATTCCTCTTACCTCTTGTTCCACAAATCTTCTTCATACTCATCTAAGTTAGCCGAATGATAATTAAAGTGACACTTGTGAAAGTAACCAAACGATAACTGAAACATCTCCTCCCACACAAACGCTAGAGAAAGAATGTCGACCAAAGCTGAACACTGATTATATTTGCATTTCTTTTGGGAAACTCATTTTCCGCATAAAATAAACAAAATAGTCCGAGTTGTAGTCAGTTTGCCTTTAAAAGATTCTAAGGTTTGGGGTGTTTGTCTTCTGAAGATTACTTACGTGAATTTGTGTATAAACATCCTCATCCGTCATTTAGTTTTTAGATCCAATCAGTAAGGAGCGTAGACAAAGAGGCACAACGCAGCGTACAAGAATCTCTTCCTCTGTATAAACATGCGTAAAATCAAGAACAGAGAGTGACATAAATAATTACGTAACGGATAGTAGACAGATGAAAGTAGTTGTCAAAATGTTCAGCGAAACCATAGCGTTAGGAATGGTACAGAAATTTCCATCGGAATTAAATATACAATAAAATTTAATTTCTTTCGTTGTATCTAGCGTGGACATTGTATCTACAGTGGAGAAGGCTAGCCACTGGATTTGGTTAAAAAGAGACGATGAGCGATGGCTAGAAGAATATTGAGCTTTATTTGATAACCAGTTGTTTTAGCAAGCGGGGCCTTATATCAGTGAGGGGCGCCGGTGCGCATTGATGCCGTTGGGAGGTAGGCCCCGAAACGGCGCGCATTTTCTCCTGATGACCCCATACACTTGCTGGCTTCTGGTATGCGGAGTTTTTGACTGGTAGTACTTGCATGTACAAGTTGTTTGCAAGTGTGGACTTACAGATTCTCTTTGCCTTCGAAATTGTATTTTTGTTTTCCATATTTTAAGAAAAACAAATTCAGAGCAGTTTTATCGATTTTATTAAATCTTTTACCTAAGTGTCCTCATCGTACAATGAAACCCCACTTTGATCTGAATTTACAAGAATCTTTCTTTGGGAGAAAATTTGTGATTTTATTTGCGTCAGGTTCAATTGTATTCATAGAGATTTTAACTTGATTAGGGACAAAGAAATGCAAGATTAAACATACTGAACAAACTAATAATAAATACTTGTAATACCTTCGAAATCCTAAGGAACTAACTCGGATTAATTCTTTGTCCTGGCAGCACTTTCTGGAGATCTTGTAGCTATTTTCCTTACACCATATCCATGTCATATTAACGATGCTAACTAAATCTACTACAAAACACCGCGATTGGATTCAAAATCCAGTGGGCAGTTGTAGCCAACCGTTTCCTCACGGCAATTTCATTTCCCCAAATTGTTTTTAAATAAATATTACTTATGAAAATAGAAGTCAAAATTTTATAATTTAGTTTAGATTTAGTTTGTTCCGAAAAAACATTTTATTTCAGTAATTTATCATTTGATTTAAGCATAGAAATATTCACTAAGATTATTAACTGGGTAATTATTACATTCCATCACTCCATTCTGAAATTAGTTAATTTAAATGTGGTAGATATACAGGCATCATGAGTGTGTGTCTTTGTGCGTGTGTGTGTGTGTGTGTGTGTGTGTGTGTGTGTGTGTGCGCGCGCGTGTATGCATGTGCGTTTGTGCATGCGTGTGCGTGTGCATGTGGGTTCGTGGGCGTGTGTGCGTGTGTGTGTGTGTGCATGAACGTGTGTATATGTGCACGTGTGTGCATGTGCGTTTGTGTGTGCGTGTACGTGTGGGTGCGTGGGCGTGTGTGTGTGTGTGCATACTGTTATGTCATTTAATTGCTTAGTTCAGCCTTTGGACTGCAGCAATGCAGAGGCACCGCCTTAGGGTAAAAAAGGTTCTAATGTTACAAATAATGCTGGGGATTCGACATATCAAATATATAAATCACTCTGAGTTGACTTGGACTTCAAGTTTCGCCTTATCGTCTTGTTAATCCAGGTCCTTGGAACAAGTCTCAGTCAACTCAAAATGATAGAGACACACACACACACACACAATGTATACACATATATACATACATTCGCGCACACACACATACCAACACGCACACACGTTCGCACATACACACACATATATACTTATATGTGTGTGTGTACATATCAGCATATATATATATATATATATATATATATATATATATATATATATATATATATATATATATATATATATGTGTGTGTGTGTGTGTATGTATGTATATTTGTATGTATGTATGTTTGAACACACATGTATGTTGTATCAGAAGGTAAGAGAAATAAATGAGAGGAAGACTAAATTAACTCATTTGTTTATTCACACAGGAAATATATTAGAATTTATTGGCAGATTTCGTTTTATTGTGTGCGTTTTAACGGAAATTCAGTGAATTTAATTGCGGAAGTGTAGCATAATGCATTTTATAAATGACAACTAAAGCATTCACATTGGTAATTCCATCTGATCACTTTCTCTCCAGCAGCTTATTTGCCAGCTTCGCAATAGTTGTAAATTATCAATTTGAATTCCTCTACTAATGAATTTTACTGTATTTTGGTCCCATGATGTTCTCGCATTTCAGAGATAATTTGCTGGGGGAAATATACAGAAAACTTGACAGCAGCATTTTCCTGAAATGCAACGTCACATTTACAATGCCACATGTCTTCAGAGAGATGCTGAATTCTTGTAGGCGTGTATAAGAAAATATAAATTTCACGGGTATAACAGGTATAGCTCAGTGCTGTCCTGTATAATGGTTTCAACTTTTGGCACAAGGCTAGCAATTTCGGGGGAGGAGTCAAATCAATTACATTGACCCTAGTGCTCAACTGGTACTTATTCTATCAACCTCGAAAGAATAAAAGGCAAACTCGACCTCAGCGGTATTTGAACTCAGAACGTAAAGACGAGCGAAATACCTATTTCTTTACTGCCCACGAGGGGCTACGCACAAAGGAGACAAACAAAGATAGACAAACGGATTTAAGTCGATTACATCGACCCCAGTGCGTAACTGGTGCTTAATTTATCGACCCCGAAAGGATGAAAGGCAAAGTCGACCTCGACGGAATTTGAACTCAGAACGTAGTGTCAGACGAAATACCGCTAAGCATTTCGCCCGGGGTGCTAACGATTCTGCCAGCTCGCCGCAGAAACCAAAATATTATAGAATATGCTATTAACATTTGAAATAGTTCTTCCTTTTAGATTTTTATAAGTTAAATCAAATGAGGGATGCATTATTGAAATATAATCGGTCAATTTTCAAATGTCGTATTCTATCGACAATAGAATGGTGGTAAGGACAATTAATCTCGGCCGAATTTGAACTCAGAACACGAGAGTATCTTCAGTACAGATCTTGCAAACTATGCTGAAAAAGGTAATCCATACTTTATGGAACTCTCAAAGAGAATGATAACACAAGTGACTGTGCGAAAAATATAGGAATGTTTGCAAAAAAACTATTTCAAACCAGATGCGTAACGGACGCCTTGCATTTAACGTTTATTGAAAAATCAAATCTTTACTCAATCACTTGCTAACTCCAAATATTGTATTACATCTCGATGAAGGCGGCGAGCTGGCAGAATCATTAGCACATCGGGCGAAATGCTCAGCGGTATTTCGTCTGCCGCTACGTTCTGAGTTCAAATGCTGCCGAGGTCAAAATTTTGCCTTTCATCCTTTCGGGGTCGATAAATTAAGTACCAGTTACTAACTGGGGTCGGTGTAATCGACTTAATACCTATGTCTGTCCTTGTTTGTCCCCTCTGTGTTTAGCCCCCTGTGGGTATTAAAGAAATATGTATTACATCTCGATATCTATATCTACAATAAAGTGTCTTTACCAATTTTTAGGAGAACTGTTAAAAACGGTTTTTATATAATACACAATTATAAGGCAACTTCTAATTATATATATTGCAGAGTTCATGTAGATAGGGAAAATGTACCCTAATTTAAAGGCCTGCAATACTAATTAACTGTGCAATTCTGAGTAAATGTAGTTAGAAGACTTCATTCTCACCATCTGCAAAAAATTGCGTATTTAAGAAGTATTATAGCAACCATACAATTAACTTTAATAGATAATTAAGGTGTATAATTTATGAACTGAACTTAACTTGAAGCAAATAAGAAGTATATTAAACTAGAAAAATGATGAGGCATGCACTGCTATTGAAAATTATTTCATGTATCTTTTTTACACAGACTAATTTTACCATTTATAGAATTTCGTCAGCTAACCCTGCTGTAGCATTATAGAATTAATTTTAAAATGCACAAGACTCTCTCTCTCTCTCTCTCTCTCTCTCTCTCTCTCTCTCTCTCTCTCTCTCTCTCTCTCTCTCTCTCTCTGTTTTTTTTTGTTGTTTTTTTGCAGTTAGCAAGCTTTGTATTGTTGCGTGTATTATCACCTGTCCGAAGCTGACCATTGAAAATTAAATATCCCATTTTATTCCTAAGGTGCTAAACCAGTGCCAAATACTTGTTTCCCCATCTGATCAGGGTTGGATCGAATATACACCAATATCTATATGAGGATTTTTTTCTTTTCGTCACAGTTAAATTATACGTATAAGTATATCTTTATCCATCGAATTAATATGATTTCACAGAATATTTTTACAGAATATTTCATAATAAGAAAACATTTGTTAAGATATAATAGAAAAGCTATAAGAGCCATGTTATATGCTATATATTAATATTTTAGAGTTTTAAAACAATTAGGAGTTAGGGAGCGATTATTTCTAATCATAAGCTATATCTAATTGGTTAACAAATTTGAATTTCTACGTTTCAGTTATAGTTAGTTAATAGAAGACCGAATGATTAGGTAAATATACCGTGTTAATCTCCCGTCAATACAATGTATATCCTTAAATTAACTTTCAAATATTAATCGTAAACAAAGAATTCTTATAATAAGCAATACAAGTGTAAGTTAATACATGAATATTTATCTACAAAATTTAACAAAGCATATAAATATTCAACCACATGTTATATAGATTTATATATATATATATTATATATATATATATATATATATATATATATATTCAAAATGGGACAAGAACGCAAAACATTCAAATAGACGATACAAAAAACACGGACGGGTCATTCGAAGCCTCTAATCTTCAGTCAAGAACCGGATCATCCTCGCAATTTCGGCTGATTAATCTTGAGATTGCTCCGATCAGGCCATCCCCAAGGAAACAAGCATTAGATTTCTGGGGAAAAGGATCGAATATATACGAAACAAGGACAGAAAAACGGACGATATTACACGAATATAATACAAAAAACAATAATAATAATAACAGGACATAACAATAAGCGTCTTTCAACTTAGACGAATTGAACTCAACTGGCGTATATATATTTATATATATAGGCATATATAAACATACATACACACACACACACACACACACACATATATATATATATATATACATATATACATATACATATATATATACACATATCACATACCATAAACGTATCTCCGTTGAAGTATACAGAAATACATACATACATACATACATACATACATACATACATACATACATACATACATATATACATACATACGCACAACTCTTGAATCTACCCAGGATAGTATTAATTCATGCTGATAAATATAAATGAGATTCTAAATAAGGAGCTTATAGGAGATGGTTTCTAAACCATTTCAATTTCTGAGACTGAGAATATCTGGCTGTAAATATGCATAAAACATTCTGTCTGTCTGTCTGTCTCTAATTATTGTACGTGTGTGAATATCCTAATACATCCTATTCGAATTTCTCTCTGAGCGTGCACATGTGTATGCGTGTGCGTGTGCATGCATGTGTGTGTGTGCATGTGTGTGCGTGTGCGTGTGTTAAAATGGTGTGGGTATATTATCTAAAAATTTCATCTGCTAGGACGGAAATCACAACTTTCGATGCTTCTGAGGAAGTGAACTTTGCAAGTTAAACTGCCGTTAGAATTGGCAGGAAATTAAAACAACTTTGTCATATTATCTCCAAAAACGCGAAGCTTATAAGGTTTTGCGCTTCAAAAGTAATATCAGGTATTATTTTAAGAGAAAAATTTTCGCGGAATGAATACATTAGACTAGGACTTCAGAGGAAGAAGAGATTGGTGAAAACAAATTTGTTCCATATGAGTTGTCTCAAATTATACAACTGTACAATATATTCATGAATCTGGAAGATTGCGCTATAAAATAAATATAAAATATATCACATATTGAGTTCATCTTTTCTATGAAAAACTGTAAAAGAATTATGAATAGACGAAGTAGTGACAAATTTTCTCTATGCGAATCATGTATTAAATTTGTATCTCTTAGTTTTGATGCTGAAACTGAAACGCATTTGAAAAAATATTAACTATATCGATCCTTCTATATACCTACATGTCTAAATTCCTCTGTAGTGTGGCGGGAGACGTAGAGCGGGGTATAAACACTCAGCGACTCGAACTAGTGATAGCTAGAAGAATTTCAATTTCATATGAAGTATTCATTCTTATTTCTTTACTGCCCACAAGGGGCTACACACAGAGGGGACAAACAAGGACAGACAAATGGATTAAGTCAATTATATCGACCTCAGTGCGTAACTAGTACTTAATCGACCCCGAAAGGATGAAAGGCAAAGTTGACCTCGGCGGAATTTGAAATCAGAACGTAACGGCAGACGAAATACCGCTAAGCATTTCGCCCAGCGTGATAACGTTTCTGCCAACTCGCCACCTGAACAGAAGTATTCATTCTGTTGACCAAACAATTGCATTCATGAATGTGTCTCCCTTCTAATGAAGAAATAAATATATACCATATAATACCAAAAGAAGGCATTTTGTTTTTTAAGCTATGGAGCACTTTCATCATATTATATCAAATTATGATATCTCTTAATATCTATTACAATATCAGTTGTTTATATAGTTGTAATGATACAAAGATAAATGAAAAATGCCAAACTGAAGTTGTTAGTTGAGAAGAATTTACGGCTCAAGTCCAAAGTGTGTGCGACGCAAGTATAGAATATTGAATAAACTCTAATGACTTGCACTTATTTCATTGATCACGGAGAAGTAAACGATGAAGCCAACACTGCCATATTTGTTCCGGTGCTTTCATTTCTGTCATTCCACATTATTGGTACCTTTGACACAGACAAGTATGAAATTTGAAATCAGAAACTCAATATCACCCAATATTAACAATTCCTTGTTAATATAAGAATGTGATATATTTGACTCAATACCAGATATCTTAAGCGAGAAAAGAGTAATCAAGATTATTACCGTACATTACTGGTACTATTGGGTTGTCCGGAAAGTTTGTGCCGATTTTTAAAGGAAAGAAATATGGTCAATAAATACTTGCCATTGCATTTTTTAATCAACCAAATACGAACCATTTTGTTGCACAATGCGTCTCCATCTTTCCTTTAACTTGAAAATACCCTCTTCGCAGAATTGAAGTGGTTTCATGGCAAAGAATTCATCAAAGGTGTCTTTTTACATCATCAAGGAATTGAAATTTTTACCATTAAGACTATTCTGCAGAGACATGAATAACAAATCTGAAGGAACAATATCTGGTGAATATGTAGGGTGGGGGTAACACATCCCAGCCGAGCTGCAGCAATTTTTTTCTGGTTCCCAAAAGCATCAAGTGCCGAAAATGAACTTTCTTATCTTCCATTTTAAAGGGTTAAAAAATTAACACAGGTTATAGGAACATAAACCTTCTTCTACGAAAAGACAGCTTAAACTGAGCTCTAATTGGAGGTGTAGTCAAATCAGATTTTATGTACTCAACTATGTTCTAAAATGAGTCGAAAGGTAAGCTGCTATAAATCGGCACGGACTTTCCGGACAACCCAATATTTTATCAGTTCATGTACAATAAAAGACGAAATGAACTCAGAATCGAGAGGTAAAAATACTGCTAGGCAATTACTGAAGTATTCCTTATACTCCTGTTTAAGTATAACATAAACTGTGTTTGTGAAACTACGCATAAATAAAATAGAAAAAAATAGAGAAAATGTGAAAAGAGAAGTTCTTGATTAAAGAATTGCAAAGATTTCAACTACTGATTGTCAAGTGGCTTTAGTATCGTTTGATCCATCTGGGAATTAATAGCCCGTACACGTCCGCTGGATAGACTCGGGCAAGTTTCAAGTCTTGTATTTAAATTGTCTTTTCAGAAATTAATTGATCAAGAAGACGAAAGACTGACTTCTTCTGACAATAAGACAAAAATTAATCGTGGAATAGTAAGATTCGAATAGAAAAGGGTTAAAATATTCTCATCCGAAATTATAGGATACAGTAAGACTTTGCTCTCAAAGTTCTTTTTCTTTATTTTCTTTGAATACTATTTTTAAAAAATGTTTGATAGACACAAAAAATCCAATGGTGTTCACCTAGAAAAATATATTTTATGCTCTACTGACTTTATCAAAAGCTCGTCTAATGATAAAATAAAATAAGATACAAATGTCATAAAGGTTTCTGCTCGTCTATGACAAGTATTTACACGACTGCTCCTTTTTGAACAATTTATACTTTACTCCATTTCCAGATACGTTTTTCAACATCGATTAAATGTACTATTTTCTATTATTATTGCTGTGTGGCCATGTTACCTACGCATGTCTTTTTTTTTTTTTACTTAGTTGTTTTCCAAATTTATGGTACCCACACAATACCCTCCAGTGTAAGTTGGCATATCATAAAGTAACTATATGCACCCCTACCTTATTCCCAGCACTTCAGTTTTATATAGCAATGGTTTTCCTCCATATGTCATTGATTATGCTATATTTTTCTTCCATATCTCAGTTTAATTTAATTTAACCAAAATAAGTTCTTATCTGTAAAAACAAATCTCCCATGGATAAAAAAAAGCTCTTAAAATTGTACACAACTCCCAGAAGGATTCAATTAGACACAAACATGTAAGATACTTTACCCTTCCAACAACTTTTTTTTTTTAATCAGAAAATCTTTGAGATGAATTATAGTTTTGTTATTCTAAAAACGATATTTGAAATTCTTATGCTAGAAATATTCAGCCGAGAAATTGTGATCGCCAAAAAGCTATCCTACAATGCAACTTTTTAAATGTATGATGTTGAAAATGTTTGTTTTATCGCCGTTCAAAATTTCCACTACCACTGCGTATCTTCCAACACATCTTCCTTAAATTTTACCTAAAATAGTACGATCAATTTTTTTTTATCCAAAACATGAAATTTGCAATGATTATGCTTAAATAAGGCACCAGATTTGTTTCAGTCAGTTTGAAACAGTATGTGTTATTACACAGGCATCATACGATGATCTGAAAATAGATTTGATCTCAAGGTGGTCAAACCCTAAAATGAATAATATTAACTGTTTTTGATTAGGCATGAAACTAAATCTTATTGTAAAAGAAAAAAATCTTATGGAGAAATGTCTGCTTCGCCGACCTCGTAACTTCACTACCTTTGGCAGAAGGCTTCGTATTAGCATCAGAACCCTCTTCAGTTACACCATCCTAACGTTTTGTTGCTTTGTTTGGAGAGTAACAACGTTAGAATACTGGATATCACATTTGAAACATATCAACTGACGAGTGATATCTCTGTGTTATAAGTTGTAAATGTTTGATCCTAAAGAAAGAAACAAAAATGACACCAACAACACGTGATGAAGCACAAAGTATTTCACATCATGTGATACGAAACAATGTGACCAGAGAAAATAAAAATTCATTTATATTATAAACTCTAAGCAGAAATTCATAAATATCACTCGATATTCCTGTCACAAAATAGTCTGATAACATGGAAACATTAGTACGACTATGTAGACATACTTAATTCAAAAATTCTAAAAGTTCAAAATATTTTCTGCTATAATTAACATCAGCTCATATCCTAACTTCAGCCTTGAAACAGTTCAATATTTATAACCACTATCGTTATTTTTTATTCTCTTAAATTAATTTATACTGTAATTTCACTCAAGATATTACGGAAGCCGAAAGTATTGCAGCAAACGAATCAACAGTGTAATCCACGTGATTCCTAACTGTTGCGCTGATTGGTTACCTGGATAGATTAAATGTTGACAGAAGTAATATTTCAGGTGACAGGCGCTCTCAAATACAGACACCTAGTGAAATACCTATTTC
This sequence comes from Octopus sinensis, assembly GCF_006345805.1. NCBI lineage: Eukaryota > Metazoa > Mollusca > Cephalopoda > Octopoda > Octopodidae > Octopus > Octopus sinensis. The sequence goes on along the minus strand of NC_043006.1, from coordinate 4,869,936 downwards.
TTTACTACCCACAAGGGGCTAAACACAGAGAGGACAAACAAGGACAGACAAACGGATTAAGTCGATTATATCGACCCCAGTGCGTAACTGGTACTTATTTAATCGACCCCGAAAGGATGAAAGGCAAAGTCGACCTCGGCAGAATTTGAACCCAGAACGTAACGGCAGACAAAATACTGCAAAGCATTTCGCCCGGCGTGCTAACGTTTCTGCCAGCTCGCCGCCTTACCTAGAGAAGTACCACTGCCATTAATAATCTTATTCATTAACTCCAAACGGTGTGTTGCGATGTACACTACAATTGGTGAGTTGTGAAGGACAGCAGCTGTGGAAGCCTAAGTTTATCCACTTCGATTATAATTATTAATGGAACATACATGGAGTGATTGGATAGGGGGAAAGCAGTAAAATTCCCGGATTGACACACGGCACATCTGAGACCACAGTATGGTCCTACATTGATATATGGCACGCCTGGAGCACTGGTATGTAGGGAGCACACCAAATTCCTTTATCACTTCTCTGGGTACCGTAGATCTAACAGATCGCGATTAACTTGGGGTTACTCAATAATAACACATGAATATAACAAACGATGTGTGTGTGTGTGTGGTGTGTGTGTGTGTGTGTGTGTGTGCGTGTTTATATTTCTGCTTCTGTTCAGGGCGTAGAGTTTCCTGCTGTGAACAGCAGGCAATGAATGCTATTGAATTAGAATAATAACGTTTTTTTTTAAATAAAGCATTCCGCCCAACTTTTCAACCCTCTCAAACCTTACCATTGAGGTTTTTTGTTTCTAAATTGACTTATCATTGACGTCTCTAGGACACAGTCAGGCTGGTTCGATGTGGAAATACTCAAAACGCTTAATTTCCTACTTACCGTATAATATCTCTTCCCCAAATCTAATGTCATAGCTGAAATTTCATTACGGATATTTATGACTTGATTTATCTTTTTATATTTATTTTATATTCCGTTTTAAAGCCATATCTAACAATTCCATCAGCTGCTGCGGTATTTTAGTTTCGCGGATAAGAACCTTCAGAAATATGGACACACCCTTTCTTTATTGACTGCAAATCTTGGAATGACATGGTGTAGCTAAAACTGAAAAAAATATCTCAAGATAAACCAAGAATAAATGCGAAATAGTTATTTGATAACAAAAGAACAATGAAAGTTTCTCATATGGCTTATGTTAGTTATGATTATGAAAAAGAAAAATTAAATACGTGAGGTTAAGCTATGCGAGAAGCACTCAGCTATACATTGAAGGCTAAGCGATAAATTTAGATCTTATCTCAAATATAATCAAACAGTATATTTCATACAACATTGTCAGATGTCACAAGTATGAGTAAGATTTACAAGTTCAATACCTGCTGTGTGCTTTAAAATTACATTTTTAAAGTGTAATTTTATTTTAGAAACGGAAGAACTTTTACAAATACACACAACTGGAAATCATTTCAGTTTGACTTTAACATTTAAGAGTTGTCTAAGTCTATAAATTATCTTTTAGTAAAATATGTTTACATAACTCAATGAGAAAAGTTTTTCTAGCTTTCTTTATGTATAATGCGTTTGAAAATGCTATTCATATTTTTGATTCACTTTAGAATGAGGAATATTTAATTTCTCTTCAATTCCTAAGAAGTCACTTGGTTATTAGCAGAACTGCAATTAACTTCGTGACTCTGTTTTAAATTACTTTAGAAAAATATTTAATTTTATCTATTTATTTTAATAAATAAATAAAAATGATGTCTCTCTTTGCACTCCGTCAGTTACGAGATGAGGGTTCCGGTTGATCCGAATCAACGGAACAGCCTGCTCGTGAAATTAACGTGTAAGTGGCTGAGCACTCCACAGACACGTGTACCCTTAACGTAGTTCTCGGGGATATTCAGCGTGACACAGAGAGTGACAAGGCCGGCCCCTTGAAATACAGGTACAACAGAAATAGGAAGTAAGAGTGAGAGAAAGAGTACAGCAGGGATCACCACCATCCCTTGCCGGAGCCTCGTGGAACTTTTAGGTGTTTTCGCTCAATAAACAATCACAACGCCCGGTCTGGGAATGGAAATCGCGATCCTATGACCGCGTGTCCGCTGCCCTAACCACTGGGCCATTGCGCCTCCACAAAAATGATGTATAATGAGTATGGATCTATAATGTACAATAAGCTTAATTAAAATACATTCTTGTCTGTTTGCATATAAGTACACGCGACGAAAAGAAACAATCATCACCAAGGTCAAAAGGAAAACGTTTGAAATTAAGTCTATTTCAGCATAAAAGCTTTTGTTGAGCAACGGTAAATATATGAAGAGATTCCCTGCAGAAGAGTAATGTAGCTTTGTAAAGAATTAGACTATTAGACTTTTTTACTTGTTTCAGTCATTTGACTGTGGCCATGCTGGAGCACCGCCTTTAGTCGAACGAATTGACCCCAGGACTTAGTCTTTGTAAGCCTAGTACTTATTCTATCGGGCTCTTTTTGCCGAACCGCTAAGTTACGGGGACGTAAACACACCAGTATCGGTTGTCCATCGATGTTAGGGGGACAAACATACACATACACACACACACACACATACATATATATATATATATATATATATATATATATATACGACAGTTTTCTTTCAGTTTCCGCCTACCAAATCCACTCACAAGACTTTGGTCGGCCCGAGGCTATAGTAGAAGTAAGCAAGCTACTTACCACACAGCCACTCCTAGACTGTTTAAAATTTTATGTTTTCTAATTTAGAAAGATCTCCTTTACATATTTTACTTTTTCTGCATAAATAAATATGGCTTAGATATGTAAATAACTATTAGGGAAATACATTAATATCACAATATATTATTTCCTTGCAATAAAAAAATCAAATAGAGTATTTCCTTGCTTATAAAAAAAAAAAGATACGCATTTTTCCCAGCCTCAACGATTCAACATTTGATGTACATTTTATTGCCTTCATTGTTTCTAAACGATTTAACATTTTTGTCTCGTACGATTTTCTCCAGATTGATTTATTTAAAGCCTAAAACTCATGAATTCTATTCTGGAGGACTAAAGTAATAATGATAATTACAGTAGAGAAGGCGGCGAGCTGGCAGAAACGTTAGCACAAAGGGCGAAATGCTTAGCGATATTTCGTCTGCCGCTACGTTCTGAGTTCAAATTCCGCCGAGGTAGACTTTGCCTTTCATCCTTTCGGGGTCGATAAATTAAGTACCAGTTAGGCACTGGGGTCGATATAATCGACTTAATCCCTTTGTCTATCCTTGTTTGTCCTCTCTATGTTTAGCCCCTTGTGGGTAGTAAAAGAAATAGATATTTCGTCTGCCGTTACGTTCTGAGTTCAAATTCCGCCGAGGTCGACTTTGCCTTTCATCCTTTCCGGGTCGATAAACTAAGTACCAGTTACACACTGGGGTCGATATAATCGACTTAATCCCTTTGTCTATCCTTGTTTGTCCCGTCTGTGTTTAGCCCCTTGTGGGTAGTAAAAGAAATAGGTATTTTGTCTGCCGTTACGTTCTGAGTTCAAATTCCGCCGAGGTCGACTTTGTCTTTCATCCTTTCGGGGTCGATAAATTAAGTAGCAGTTACGCACTGGGGTCGATATAATCGACTTAATCCATTTGTCTGCCCTTGTTTGTCCCGTCTGTGTTTAGCCCCTTGTGGGTAGTAAAAGAAATAGGTATTTCGTCTGCCGCTACGTTCTGAGTTCAAATTCCGCCGAGGTCGACTTTGCCTTTTATCCTTTCGGGATCGATAAAATTAAGTACCAGTTACGCACTGGGGTCGATATAATCGACTTAATCCGTTTGTCTGTCCTTGTTTGTCCCCTTGTGGGTAATAAAGAAACAGATAATAACAGTCCAGCAGTGGTGATATCGGTAGTCATAGCTGTATCAGTTATACAACAGCGTCTTCACTAGCGACGTCCACGGCAACAGTAACAGGCAAAAACAGAAGGAACAGCCCAAAACAGCAACGGCTGCAGAAACAACAATAGCTGCAATACCTACAACATCGAAAACCCAAAATATTAGAAGAAAGAGCAACAACAGCGACACAATCGACTGCAACATTAGCCGGAGTAAATGTGTTTGTTGTTCTAATTCTCTTTCCTAACCTACTTCATGTTGCTGTTGTTATCTCTGTAGTGGCTGTTGCTGCTACATGTGCTGCTACATGTGCTGCTACATGTGATCGGGGCTGTGATTTGGTAGTTTCTGTCTCCTATTACCTTTGACATGTAGAAGGAATGAAAGTTTGTCTCACAACAATTTGGATTTCTTTTCGAATCTAGTTCAAGGTTATGATTGTTATAAGTCTTCCGTAATGGAATATTTGCTGAATTCTTGCTTGTCTTTCATTTCAGTTTACTCGAGCCATAAAAATAAACAAACCAAATCTTCGTCTACAGAAATATTAACAACGCGTACCAATACTTATACACAAACCCACAGACACGCGCACACATCTATATCCGCATACATACACTCATATAGGATTGAAAGTTTTGTGTTTGCTTGGCAATTCTATGCTACGCACAAAATTAATAGTACTCAATAAATGATAAACCCGTGTACTTATGTGTGTCATATATTCGTGTACCATGTACATATACACACATTACACACATGCGAACACAAATACAAACACACTCACACATACAATAATGTATCTGAGTCTAAGTAATATATGCATACGAAAGTGTTGGCAATCACGTTACTATAATTAGATCATAGATTTGAAGAAAAAAGCAGTTCAGCTGTAAACTCGGAGCCATAATCAGATTTATTAAATCTTTTTTCCTTTTTGTTTCTTTTCTTTCTTCTTCTTCTTCATTGGTCTCAGTAGTATTCTGTCAAATATTCTGTCTTTAGGGCTCAGTTGTAGTAACCCACTTCTCTTCCTCTGGTTATTACCAACCTCACTCGGAATATATCCTATTAACAGACATGGTAAGAATGGCACAGTTTTCAGTTGCCAGTTGTTGCTATGTTACATTAAAAGTGCCGTTGACTTATACTTTGCTATAATTGAAGTTTTATTTCTAACCTGGCTGCTGCTGATGAAAACATTTCATTAAAAGCCCCAATGGGAGTTGACATGCTAGAAAAAGCAGCCAGATTCTTTCAATGAATAAAATATACTCCTTTATGTATAAAATGTCAGGATGGTCATGCCCGGTACGCTTTCGATAAGCGTGAATCAGGGACAAAACTATACCAATTCCTTTATTGATGTTATAGAAAATTTTGTATTAGCTTTTCTCCTTATTAATTGATATTGATTATAAAGCTGGATTAAGGCAGCGAACTGGCAGATTCATTAGATTAACAGACAACATACATACCATGCAGCAGTTCTTCCGGTTCAATATATTCTAGTTTCAAATATCGCTGAGAGAAACTTTGCCTTTCATCCTTTTGGGCCGATGAAATAAAGTACCAGTCATGAATTGAGGTCTGTAGCATCAACTAATCTCTTCCACATAAAACTGCTGGGTCCACATAAAACAGTTATCAAGTTTCAATTTTGCCCTTCCGCCAAAAGTTTGCTTTAGTGACAGATAACATTCAGATATGTTATAACTCGAAAGTTATATCTGACCGGTGGATGTATGTCCGAATGCTTGCATTGGATTTGCAAGGAGCTGCTTCGAGTTAAATATTTAACTGTTTGAACTTTAGATTTTCACTACTCATACGCATGTGTAGGTAGGTATGTGAATGATCGGAGGATTTCTAAGCAGATGTTATATAGCGAACTTGTTTGTAGAAGGCGACCCCCATCTCCAACCCCCAACGGAAACCAAGACTACGATTTATGGATTGTGTAAAGTCCTCATTGGAAGTATGTGAAATAAGCGAAATCAACTGGAAAAGGAATGCATGTCGTCGCTATCGATGGAGGAAACAGATATCGAAACGTGCAAATATTTTCGTGGTGGGGAGGGAAGGCTTTTTTTATCCTGAGTTTAAGAGAGCTGTTCGAAAACGCTCAACCGGTGCAGTGAATGGGAGACGCTCGGTCTGCAATATCTGCGGACATGTATGTTTATCAAGAGCTTGGCTCATTAGTTACCAGCGGAGCCATAAGAGTAAAGTATAAATTTTCTGTGTATGCCCAATGTTCTTAATAGTCAGTGATGGCCTTCTTCAGTCGCAAGTGGGCAGCTATCATTATGTATATTGTAACTAGACGCATATATGCATACAAGGCACTCTGCAAGTCACTTAATCGAGGCGTTTATTGACTAAGTGTACTCTGTAATTAGAAATTAGTTGATGCTATATCCAATGTCTATGCGAAATACAAGTACGCGAAGAATGAATCACAAGTGCCAAATTTTCTCTATAAGTATATTTTTATGATTAACTTCAAATACAGGTAGATCTTACCAACTGTTCCCGGCTTTTTCAGCCAGCTTATAGAAGTGGTCCGAGAAAATAACATTCTTCCACTGCTCTAGGGACCAATTCTGCAGGTTTTTACTCCACTTTAAACGCTTTGCAACGTTTGTTTTTGAAAGTAGTGGTTTTCTGATTGCAACCCTCCCAATAAATCCGGCTTTGTGCAGCTCCCGGTGAACAGTTTTGTAGAAACTGGGTTCTCGAAGTGGTCATTAAGCTCTGCAGTAATTTTGGGAGCTGTACTTTGTGATCCTTTCTAACAATTCGCGTAAGAGTCCGACGCTCCCTATCTGAAAGTTTTGGTTTTCTTCCGGAGTTTTGTTTCGACGAGGAGAAGGTTTATGTTTCAAGAAGGTTTATGTTTCGACGAGGAGAGCACCATTTCACAAATAGCTGTGTCTCTAAGAAGCTGAATATAAAGCGAGTAGAACACCCAAAGGGAACGAATCGTACGAGTTTATGTGCAACCGGAAATAACTTTGTGTCTGAAGTAGTAAAAATACTCCGAGTCGTTAGGAAGGTATTAAATTAATTAGTTGAAATGCCTTGGAGCAATTTAGAAACTATACTAAATTGGACATGACAAGACGCATTTTAATTCAACTAACCAAGATATTTATTCATGGAGAACACTTTACGTGAAATTTGAAACTGGCTGTGGCTATTACAAATAACTATGGATAGAAATCTCATACATAAATACATACATGCATGCATTCAGGCATACATACATATATACATACATACATACATGCATGCATGCATGCATACATACATACATACATACATACATACATACTCGCTTCTACACACGGTCAAAAGTGGGATGGATTCCCTTGAAGCCTTCATACAACAGCAGTTGGATACAAGGGATTTAATATAAAGTAACTGTACAGCACGAAGCCAGAGCGATTATATATAGGGTTTGGACAAAAAAATACAAACACCTAGCATCATAATATCAAAATTTTGAAATATCTATAAAACTGTCGATGGCTTGTATATTTTTATGTTTTTTTTTAATTTATTATTAGTGTTGCTTAATATGTTTTGCTAAAATTCCTGTTTCTTTTCAGATATCATCAGAAAAAGTTAATTAAAATTCATTAAAATGACAGATCTTTCGGATTGTATGACAGGCGCTAGCGTAACGAAAACAGCCGAAATGTTTGGTGTATCAAGAACTACTGTCTCGAAAGTAATGACAGCCTTTGAGAAAGAGGGAAAAACCTCCTCGTCGTAACAAAACTCCGGAAGAAAACCAAAACTTTCAAATATGGAGCGTCGGACTCTTACGCGAATTGTTAGAAAGGATCACAAAAGTACAGCTCCCAAACTTACTGCAGAGCTTAATGACCACCTCGAGAACCAAGTTTCCACAAAAACTGTTCACCGGGAGCTGCACAAAGTCGGATTTTATGGGAGGGTTGCAATCAGAAAATCACTACTTTCAAAAACAAACGTTGCAAAGCGTTTAGAGTGGAGTAAAAACCTGCAGAATTGGCCTTTAGAGCAGTGGAAGAATGTTATTTTCTCGGACGAGTCATCCAGTACCTTATTTCCCACCGGCCGAGTATACGAGTGGAGACAGCCAAAAACGCATTTGACCCAGACTGCCTTCTTCCAACTGTTAAACATGGAGAAGGATCTGTGATGGTTGGGGTGAGGCTATATCTTGGAAATCCACCGGTCTAATAATTTCCCTTCATGGCAGAATTAATAGTCAAGATTATTTAAGAATTTTATCTGATCAAATTCATCCTATGGTTGCGGAACTGTTTCCGGAGGGAAACGCAATCTTTCAGGATGATAATGCACCAAGTCAATCAGCTAAATTTGTTACTGAATGGCACGCGGGACATTCTAGTGAAGTTGAACATCTTATCTGACCACCATAGTCCCCAGATTTCAATATTATTGAACATTTATGGTGCATTTTAGAAAAACAAGTAAGGAGTCTATATCCTCCATCATCATCACTACAAGAACTGGAGACTGTTTTAGCTGAAGAACGGTCAAAAATTCCTTTGGAAACAATTCAAACTTTGCACGAGTCCATACCTCGTAGAATTCAAGCTGTAATTACTGCCAAGGGCGGTCCTACCCCATATTAAAATTAATTTGTTTGAAATTTTAAGTTGTTTTCATTATTTTGTCCAACCCCTGTATATCTGGGGAAAATTCCGTCTTCTTGAGGGGACAAAATAACTTCAGAATGCCCGACACGAAACGATATTATGTTTAAAAACTTGAAATACTATACACACAGCAAAAGGTATAAAAAGACATTCAGTGAAAGTGTTTTACAAGTAATTATAAATCATTTGCGGTGGCTATGGCCAGCGTCTATGAGAATTGAATCAATTGAGATAATAAATCGCATATGTTCTCATTTAAAGAAAATCTGTGATATTCTTCCAGGACTTCTACATATTACTGTGACTTCTCGCTTTTCAACAGATGCAGAAAGAATTGGATTCCCGATAAGCTTTTGTATATCGCTTAGTTTTGCATAAATAAATAAATAAATAAATAAATAAATAAAATATAAAATAAATAAAAGTATTAATCTCCCGTGAGATTTATTAAGTGACTGGAACAGAAAGCGGACCGAATCGAGCGGGTGAAAACTTTCTATAAATAGAAAGATCTCTAATGACTTTTTCTAAATAGTAATAAACTGCAAGGGGTAAATATAAGGTAATCGGAGCGTACAAGAAGGACGAAGTGAGTGAAAAGCATTCAGAGCTTTCTACTGGGAAATCTACCAAAATAGAGAACTTAAATTATCTAGAATTAAGACACAGATCAACAAAACATGGCATCTCTTGATTCGTTTAATCAAAACAGTTATTCCTTGAGAAAGTTCATCAATTATTTAGAAATTACTTGTGGCCATAGCGAATGGTTATATGAAATAAACAAGTGGAATGCAAAAATCTTGAATGTATCCGTTTGATGAAAGTGCGTATGATGAAATGTTTCTGTGACCACTCGCTTCTTCAACCTGTGTAGAATGTGACAGGATCCACGAAGCTCTTGTATTAATTGCAATCAAGAAAAAAAAAAACAGGTTGAATCTAAAAGGGATCGGAACGGACACAGAATTGCTGAAAATACACCATGGTTGCTTTAAAAAGAATGGTATTACCTTTAATGTATAAGAGTAACTTCAATAGTAACTAACCACATACGAATCTCTCAGGGAGCTTCTTTATTTCTCTAACCGAGTCATTTATTTACCGAGAGTACCCAGCACGTACTTAGGAGTTAATTGTGGCTATCACCAATATCTGTTTAAAAGAAATAAGTGGGGGGAGGGTAAATTAATGCCTTATATTCCCATATAAGGAAAATAAACTGCTTGTTTACTTAAATGTAACTATAGAGGACTTGATTTTGTGGCAACTAGTCGCTTTTTCAACGAGTGTACAAAGAGGAAGTTACCCGTTAAACCTTTCCACAAATATAATCTTAAGAGAGTAAGAAAGTGAGTACATTTACACACAATTCAAAATATTCCTTTTTACCGCGATAATAAAACATACCCTCAGAGAGCTCTGCTTGGAAAAATATTAAGTTTGAGAAGTTAAAATGACTAGTACTAATTTCTATGTTAACTAGTCACACTTCAACATCACAAGACACATATTAGTTTAATCAAGTTGTTAAATTATGGAGAGTGCTCAACGAAAACATACTAATAAGTATGGTCAATATTTTTGTAAAATGAATGTTCAGAAATATCAAATCTCAAGTATACCCCAAAACCATACGGATAATTTTGTGTTCAACCCCTTGAGTTTACTCGTCACATAACATCAACGGCTCCAGAAGGAGAGATCTCTATCTCTCGGACGAGTATAACATTCTGTTACAGCTTCTCGCAATCTCAAATAAAAGATCAGAATTAGTGGATTGTTGCAGACACTTGAGTCACTAATTATTGATGAATTTCTAAAGTGTGCAACTGGCTAAAACAGCTTGTTTCCTACACAATGGATCTGCCGCACCCTCAAAAATACGTCATATAAAAATTTCATCAATTAATTAACCTTAGCCGCTCCTTTGCTCACGTGTGATTTATACATATCTTTCTTTTCTTTCTTTACTTTCTTTTACTTGTTTCAGTCATGTGACTGTGGCCATGCTGGAGCACCGCCTTTAGTCGAGGAAATCGACCCCGGGACTTATTCTTTGTAAGACTTATTCTATCGGTCTGTTTTGCCGAACCGCTAAGTTACGGGGACGTAAACACACCAGCATCGGTTGTCAAGAGATGTTGGGGGAACAAACACAGACACACAAACATATACACACACACATACATATATATATATATATATATACATATATACGACAGGCTTCTTTCAGTTTCCGTCTACCAAATCCACTCACAAGGCTTTGGTCGGTCCGAGGCAGTGGTAGAAGAAACTTGCCCAAGGTGCCACGCAGTTGGACTGAACCCGGAACCATGTGGTTGGTAAGCAAGCTACTTACCACATAGCCACTCCTACGCCTATATAAGGCAGGAGACATGAAAACATCACGTGTTTCTGCGCGTGAATAGACGAAAATACTACGAAAGTATTACATGTATGAATAATAACTGCATAGATGAATGTGAAATATATTTAAAACTCAGTAACCAAGCAAATAGCTGTCGACTTGCTTGCGATTACAAATATTTTTGCTTTTATATTGCGTCAATGTTTCTCCACTTCGTTCGTTTGAATGATCGTTAACGTGAAACTCGTACAAAAGTTGTAAATGGTGATAAAATGTGTACCAGTCTATTGACTAATACCTTGAAAGCATCACCCTGTGTAGCTGTAATCCAATGACAGAAAGCAGTAAGATAATAATTTTTAAAAAGTCATGTTCAAAGAAGTACACAAATGCATACAAATACACATCCACGGTTCCATCTTCCTTGGTAATTTGATGAATATATGCATGTATGTATGTATGTATGTATGTATGTATGTATGTATCTATTATATATATATATATATATATATATATATATATATATATATATATGTATATATATATATATGTATGTATGTATGTATGTATGTATGTATGTATGTATGCATGTATGTATGTATGCATGTATGTATGTATGTATGCATGTATGTATGTATTATGTATGTATGTATGAATGAATGTATGTATGTATTATGTATGTATGTATGTATGTACGTATGTATGTACGTATGTATGTATGTATGTATGTATGTATGTATATATGTATGTATGTATGTATGTATGTATGTATGTATGTATGTATGTATGTATGTATGTATGTATGTATGTATGTATGTATGTATGTATGTATGTATGTATGTATGTATGTATGTATGTATGTATGCATGCATGCATTCATTCTCAACGATTTCAGTGCGCAAGGTATTAGGTTGGAAAGAAAGTCATAACATGATCACTTTGAGAATATTTTTTTTCAATGCTTACGGTAAAATAAGCGTGAACTTTTACATTAATACTTCCTCTTTACCGTCTTGGCAGATTATTTTATACCATATTATACCGTATCGATTTTCCCCTTTTAAAACGTGTTCAGACCAGACCCATATCAGAAACTACATACTTTTGAATTCAAAAGAAACTCATCAGCAGTAGAAACAGCAAAAAATATTAGTTTCGTCTATGCGAATGAAGCTTTAAATATCTGGACATACCAAAGATTGTTTTAGGTGTTGCGACCTGGAAATTTTTCTCTCCTCGATTCCCTTTCGACCAGGAAGACCAAGTCCTGTCAATATTAAGGTTCTGAGGGAAATACAAAGCAAACTGCACGAGAATTATCAAAATAATTCAGTTCAAGTCACACTTGAGTCATGAAACGCCTCCATGAACTAGGAAAAGTGAATAAACTTGGTTTGTATGTTCCTTCATCATCTGTCTCTTTCTCAGCTTAAACAAAGGGTTGCACTCCACCCGTTCTTGAACAGTAAACTGGTTACCTGTCCTTCCTCGCTAAGATCATCACAAATGATGAAAAGTGAATTCTTCATAATCATATCCAACGCAAGCGACAATGGCTAGCGTCCATTCTTTTCTACTCTAGGCACAAAGATCGACCCCAGAACGCAACTAGTACTTAATTTATCCACCCTGAAAGGATGAAAGGCAAAGTCGACCTCGGTGGAATTTGAACTCAGAACGTAAAAACAGACGAAATACCGCTAAGCATTTCGTCCGGCGTGCTAACAATTCTGCCAGCTCACCGCCTTATGGTTAGCATCCATTGAAAAAGGAATATCCATCCCCAAACAAGGACTACACCCGAAAAAAAGTTATACTCTGTGTTTGGTAGGATACGAAAAGTATCGTCTATCGTGAAATGCTAAACCAAAACAAAACAGTTAATACGGAGCCGGAATCGACAATTTCCTAAAAAGATGCAATTATGAAGGAAAATATTATCTTGATTAAATATATCAATCAAGACCAAAGAAGCATTTGTTTCTTTCAATGCGAAAGAACTTTCTTTCCAACCAAATACTTTTAATTTTAATTTATTGAAATCCAAACGAAATTGTATTTTTATATCTATTTCAACGTGTGTGTGTGTGTATGTGTGTATGTGTATGTGTGTACGCGCGCGCGCGCGTGTGTGTGTGTGCGTGCGTGCGCATGCGTTTAACTGCTCCTATGGTCCATAGTTGAAAGCTGTGTAAATTTAAAGCAGGCATAAGAGGTGCTGGCAAAATATCCGGTGAATTAATGAATTCCGTTTTGCATTAATTTCCAGTTAAAACATACCAGAGCAACAATGACTTTCTACCTGTCTTTCAACATCTCCATTATTTACAGACTCTAGCAAACGCAGTCATCACTAATGGGGATGGAAGTGGTGCTGGCAGACATCAGCAAGTCATTACCGGGATGGCAATGACACGATTTCTTGAAGGTTTGTCTGCCAAAAGTGATTGACAATATCTATAATTATAATAACTAAAATATCTCAAACGATAGCAGTTTGTACAGAACCGAGGAGTTGCTTGTAAATACACACAGACAAGCTTATTCACAGAAACACCATTATACAAAAGGAGCAAATAAATGCATACTTACTTAAAATACTTGTTCTCGTAGGTCTCTAATGACGTTTGTAGAATAGATGGAATGTAAAATCTTCTGACAATGGCTGCTGTTAATCTTAGAAACTCGTTGAAACAAAAAAATTCCCTTGGGTTAGAAATTTGCTTTTTAACTTCACTCGAACTCTCAGCATAATAGATATAACTGTTAGAAAATGTAAAAGTTTATCTAAAAATTCTATTTGGTCGTTACATTGTGTGACATTTTTTCAAAAGAGAGAAACAGTCATAGAATCACTATGCACAGAAATTTTGGCTGAAGGGAACGTGATGAAACTCTGTTATTTCTTCTCGTAAGATGGGTGAAAGATTATGCCATAACAGACAAATGGTTTCTCTAAGCTACAAATTGAAATTTTCATATGTTACTTTTAAAGGTTTGCTAAGAATACGAGCAAGTTTGAGGCATAAAAACCAATAACAATATTTTGCAAATGGCAAAATAAAAATAAACTTTTGACCGAGTTATTTTCTTTGAATTAATCATCCGTTATAGAACTTTTGATAGACATTCAACATTCAACATGAAACAATAGTTATTGCAGAGATTCCCTATAAAAAAGACGTAGCAGAATGCATCTAGTGTTCTCACTCGCCAAAGCTAGCACGAATTCGTCTTCCTCCGGTGTATACATATTGCATTTTTTAACACAATCCGTCCATAGAAAAAATTAGCTCCGGATAAATACCGCAGTAAACTATCGCGATGTATTTACATTAAGTACGATACATAAATGACTATTTTAATCTAACACACCTTCTGATGCATATAACGAATATGTGTATATATATATATAGGCGCAGGAGTGGCTGTGTGGTAAGTAGCTTGCTAACTAACCACATGGTTCCGGATTCAGTCCCACTGCGTGGCACTATAGCCTCGGGCCGACCAATGCCTTGTGAGTGGATTTGGTAGACGGAAACTGAAAGAAGCCTGTCGTATATATGTATATATATATATATATATGTATATGTGTGTGTTTGTGTGTCTGTGTTTGTCCCCCTAGCATTGCTTGACAACCGATGCTGGTGTGTTTACGTCCCCGTCACTTAGCGGTTCGTTAAAAGAGACCGATAGAATAAGTACTGGGCTTACAAAGAATAAGTTCCGGGGTCGATTTGCTCGACTAAAGGCGGTGCTCCAGCATGGCCTCAGTCAAATGACTGAAACAAGTAAAAGAGTAAATGGAGTAATGGAGTAAAAGAGTATATATATAGATAGATAGACAGATAGACAGATAGATATAGATATTTGAAAAGCAGAATAATAAGTGAGGCATGCAAAGAAGCTACAGATATAATCATCAAGGTCCCCTCACCTGATGACCTGAAACTAAGACCAATAATAGCAGGTCCAGCATGCGAAACCCACCGCCTCAGCAACTTCCTGGACACTCTACTGAAACTCTTCCTCAAACACATCAAGAGCTTTATAAAAAAAACGGTCAATGAGAAAACACTGCTAATATCCTTCGACGTGGTCAACCTATATTCAAACATCCCCCACACTTTAGGAATCGACGCCATCATGTTCTGGTTAGACAGTTACACCTATGAACTCCCCTCTCGTATTAAAAAAGAACTCATAATAGAAGGACTAAGATTTGTCCTAGAAAACAATTATTTTATACTAGCAGTATCGCCCGGCGTTGCTCGGGTTTGTAGGGGAAATAACTATATAAGCATTTTTAGAGAGTTATAGCCAAAAAATAGCAAAAAAATGCATTAAAAATGGAAAACAAATGATGGTAATTTTTTTTTTAAATCGTTGACTCATCGTAGACATTTTTAGAGTTACTTCCCTTATATAATAGCGAAAAAATGCATTAAAATGGAAAAAAATGATGGTAAATTTTTTTTAAATCGTACTCATCGTAGACGCGCGCTAATACCCAGAAGGGCTCGATATGAATCACGACTATAAGATACCCGGTTTTGGTTAAACTGCACCGCAAAATGTGGGAGTAGTTAGGAATCTAAATCGTAGGAGACAGACACACAACTTCTCTTTTATATATAAAGATTTAACAATGACTACTTTCGACAAAAATCTAGGACAGCAATGGGAACACGGACTTTTGCGAAGCTGGTCATGGGCTATCTCGAGATTAAACTATACCAGAGAACACTCGAGAAATACAGAAACTCCTTTTCCAGCAACATTATATATTTGCCCTATATATAGACATTTTCACCCATTCGAGATCGATGAAATAGAGTACCAGTCAAGTTTTGAGGTTGATGGAAGCGACAAATCCCCGCCCTCAAAATTCCTAATCTTGTACTTAAATCAGTAATTATTATTGTATTTCATTCCTGCGTCTGATGCCCGTGTAACGAATTCGTATTTACAATTAACAAAAAAAAAAAAGACAAAATATAACCGGTTTAAAAGTTAGATAAACCGACAAAATATTTCTGCATAATGTTTAGTACCGTCATTTATTATTAAACTGTCTCAACGTTTTAAGCTAAACTGTCGGAGCTAATTTTCAACCCGTACATCAGAAAAAGTAAGTTGGTAAATTTTTTTTCGTAGCTTATTTCAAATTCTAATCTAAGAAATTTATCAGTCGTTGCTCTTCTTCATATAATTGAGAATATTTTAGTAATTCATGAATGCAAAATAATGACGTATTGAGCGTGGGTGTAAGTTTATTTCCGTTTTAGAAGCTAGAACTGTTTGTAACGAGATTTGCTTCAGATATAAATGTATTTTAAGATCTATGTGATAGTGATTGTAACAATAACGACTTAAACCAGGTCGACTGGAAAATCAACGTGGTTAACTTGTACAATTTACACTCTTCTTGATCTACCGCTTGTTACGAACACAAGCAGCTACTACCAAGATTACAGAACTAATAGTTAGATTATTTCTCTCTTCACAGGGATCTACTCTAATTTTGGGAAACACGCTCCAGTTTGGCTCATCTCAAGGAAAGTATCTTCTTTGACCCCGCCAACTATCACTACCACTCACTCACTTCTACTATCTCGAAGGTAATGGTAACAGCAATTAACAACAATGACACACTCACAAAAAAAAAAAACACCTTGAATCTCTATCCCTCTTTATCGACCACCAATAAGCTAGATCCACTGGTGACCTTCTCCGCTCCGTCATCCACCATCGGCAAATTTTGTGTCAATAAAGTTGTTGCTCTCAACATCAGCAAAGCTTTGAACTGTGAATCTCCTATCAAAACTTTTCGTTTATGGGATCCTGCCATCTCTCATTTCTTTCATAGATGCAACTTCCTGATAGACCATCCTAGTGTTGCTTTGTGTGTTGAAGGATCTCTTTCTGCCCTTCTTTCTATCAACCCGGTGTGCCTCACTACGGGTTAAATAATGTAGATACATTCTTTGCTATTCATGAGCGGAGAAAAGACGCACTCATCTCCCTTTCCCGATCAGTAGCATTGATCATCTGCTCATGAAGCAGCTATGGATTCAACTAGCACCGCAGAGGACAGTATGATTTATAAGAGTTCAATTGGAATATTGCTCTGGTTGAATGATGGATTTCATTAACAGTAACTTATCAGATTGTCTATCCACGCATAATATAATAAATTGACACCCTTATCAACAATAACATATTTATGATACCCTATACAAAATTCTATGACAGCGCCACAGACCGCAGAATTGATTATACTAACAACGATCATGATTTAGATGACCGTTACCTTTCGCATGTGTTTGAGACTGAGGACAATTGAAACATTTGACTTCGACTCCTGATTAGAAAGTCATAGTGATATATTTTTCCTGCATATTTAAGAAACCTCTGACCATTTTCTGACACTGGTTCTATTTGAAACGCTCTTGAATTCCATCCACCTCTCTCTTTTACGTGTTTCAGTCATTTGACTGCGGCCATGCTGGAGCACCGCCTTTAGTTGAGCAAATCGACCCCCAGGACTTACTCTTTGCAAGCCTAGTACTTATTCTATCGGTCTCTTTTGCCGAACCGCTAAGTTACGAGGATGTAAACGCACCAGCATCGGTTGTCAAGCAATGTTGGGAAGGGGGACAAACACAGACATACAAACACACACACACACACACATACACACACACACACACACACACACACACACACACACACACACACACACACATATATATATATATATATATATATACATATATACGATGGGCCTCTTTCAGTTTTCGTCTGCCAAATCCACTCACAAGGCTTTGGTCAACCCGAGGCTTTGGTAGAAGACACAAGGTCTCACGCAGTGGGTCTGAACCCGGAACGATGTGGTTGGTAAGCAAGCTACTTACCACACAGCCACTCCTACGTCTATTATATCTTTGTATAGAAGAAGTATGTGAACAGAAAACAACGTCGAAAAAATTGAATACTCCACGCTACTGAGCTTCAGCTGTGAAAATTGATTGTAAATCAACAATCAATATGGAGGTGTATTGGATTGATTGATCTCTCTTAAAATATAATATTAAAGTTTGTCTTTAACAAATGAAGAAGTCTGGAGAAACTGGTAGGAATAAAATTAGAGAAACTGAGATAAATTAATAACATATACCCTCACATTATCGTATAATTATTAATTATAATGAGCTGGTTTGCTTATACATGAGAACGTAGGAAATTTCAATAGTTTTGGTGTGTATGAGTATTTGTGTGTACGTGAGTGTGAGCGTATCTGTGTTTGTGTGTGTGTGTGTGTGTGTGTGTGTGTGTGAGCGTAT
This sequence comes from Octopus sinensis, assembly GCF_006345805.1. Taxonomy (NCBI): domain Eukaryota; kingdom Metazoa; phylum Mollusca; class Cephalopoda; order Octopoda; family Octopodidae; genus Octopus; species Octopus sinensis. The sequence continues at coordinate 4,851,637 of NC_043006.1, read as the reverse complement.
CTCTGTGTGTGTGCGTGTGTGTGTGCGTGTGTGTGTGCGTGTGTGTTCTTTGTGTTCTGTTTTATTTGTAATGACCAATTATAATTAAGAAATTATGTAGAATGCAATCAGTAAAAGTTCGAGGAAATCTGCTTCGCATTAAACAATGTTGCTTCATCGTCGTTATTTATTGTTTTATCTCTAAAATTGACATTATGAGGGCGGATGGCGGGGGGGGGGAGGACGGAATATAGAGGAAAAAATATTTATGATAATGGGGGTCAACGGAAAAGTAAAGAGATTCATCTATATTTCAGAGATATGAACTAAGACGAACACTGACTGGATGTAATTACAAGAGATAACCGCAATTATGCTCACTGCTCCGCCACCCTCGGTAACCGTGGTTTTAATAGTATGGATGGCCAATAACTCCTCACTTAGTTTACTGGCTTCAAACTCGTTGAAGACGTACGGAGCCACGTCAATTTCAAAGTCTGTTAAAGAACAGACTTTGATGGGAAGTTGTCAGTGAGCTAAATCTTGAAACGATTTCCAACACATAAAATATAAGTAACTTCTATGGCTTTCAGCATTAAATAAATATATATATATATATATATATATGTATATACATAAATATATATAATATATATAATATATATATAATATATATATATATATATACATATATATATATATATATATTTGTATGTATGTATGTATGTATGTATGTATGTATGTATGTATGTATGTATATATATTATATATATATATTTATATGCGTGTATGAATGTATGTAAATATGCATATATATATATATATTATATTATATATATATATATATATTATATATTTGTATGTATGTATAAATATATATATGCATATAGCGCGCATTCTCTCTGATACACACTCAAGCACACATGTGTACACGCGTGCATACGTATTCGACCGGAAGTAGGTGACGTCATTGATTACAACAACAAGAATAATAATACAATAATAATCCTTTCAACTATAGGCATAACGTCTGAAATTTGGGGGAGCAGCTAAGTCGATTGCATCGACCCCAGTGTTCAACTGGTACTGATTTTCTGAACCTCGGCGGAATTTAGACTGAGAACGTAAAGAGGAATGAAATACAGTTAAGCACTTCGCCCTCTATTCTAACATTTCTGCCAGCTCGTCTCCTAAATAATAATGGTATCAATAACGGCTTCAAATTTTGCCGCAAAATCAACAATTTGGGGGAGGGAACAAATCGATTCCATTAACCGCACTACTCATTGAACCCGAAAGGATCAATGGCTACGTCGGCCTCGGTGAAATTTGAACTCAGAACGCACAGGAGAACTAAATGCTACTAAGAGAGGTAACTACTTGGATCATCAGTTCTCTTCTATTATAGCCTTGGGCAGACCAAAGATTTGGTAGACGGAAACTAAACGAAGCTCCTCTCTCTCTCTCTCTCTCTCTCTCTCTCTCTCTCTCTCTCTCTCCCTATATATATATATATATATATACAAAATATAGATAAAAATTATATGAGTGGCTGTGTGGTATGTAGCTTGCTTACGACCACATAGTTCCGGGTTCAGTCCCACTGCGTGACACCTTGGGCAAGTGCCTTCTACTATAGCCTCGGGCCGACCAAAGCCTTGTGAGTGGATTTTTGTGGACGGAAACTGAAAGAAGCCCGTTGTATATATATATATATATATGTGTGTGTGTGTGTGTGTGTGTATCTGTGTTTGTCCCCCCAACATCGCTTGACAACCGATGCTAGTGTGTTTACGTCCCCGTAACTTAGCAGTTCGGCAAAAGAGCCCGATAGAATAAGTACTAGGCTTACAAAGAATAAGTCCTGGGGTCGATTTGTTCGATTAAAGGCAGTGCTCTAGCGTGGCCACAGTCAAATGACTGAAACAAGTAAAAGAGTAAAAGAGTATATGCATATATACATACATATATGTACATACTTACATTATATATATATATTATTATATATATTTATTTTTATATAATACTACATATAGATTATATATATATATATATATATATATATATATATATATATATATATATATATACATATATATATATATATATATAGATATATATTATACATATATATATATATATATAATATATATAATATATACATATATATATATATATATATATATATATATATATATATACATATATATATATGTATGTATATATAATATATTATATATAATATATATATAATACATACATATATATATATATATATATATATATATATAATATATATATATATATATATATATATATATATATATATATATATATGGTACAGGACGCCACAAAACGTAAACAACATGAAATACGAAGGCAAACTTGGGTATGTGAACAACGAGAGAAGCAAATGGAAAACAAGACAAGTAACATAAAGAACGACCCTTCATCAGGTGTTGGCTGTTTATCTACTCCACATTTCGAGCAATTCACAACAATATGAAGTTTCGAAAAATAGTTGCTCCCGCGAACCAAAATAAGATTTGGGATTTGCGGAGGGTCAAAGCTGGTAACAAAAACAGGACAGTGGAGACGTACAACAAACCAAACGAAAATAAATATGGAGGACCGTTAGGTCAGACGAGGTAAGTCAGCGAACACTGGAGGATTATTCTTTGAAAAGAGAAAAGATAGGGGAGGAGACAAATATGTGCGTCTTGTATGTGCGACAGACTGAAAGAAAAGAAATGTGATCACGTGAGGAAAAGAAAGACGGATGATGGTCACGCGTGAGCACAGAGAGAAAGTAAAGGAGGAAGAGCGAGAGAGGAAGAGAGATAGAAAACGGTGAAGTGTAGAAAAAAGAATTAGAGAAAGGATGAGAGTAAAGATGCAAAACTGTGACACACTAACACACCGGGAATCACATATATTATATTATTATATAACATGTTAACAAAAGGATGTGGGTTCGAGTCTCACACGTACGGGAAAGCCCACTTTCTTCTGTCGAGGGCTTGTATGCTTCATTATTAGACTATTTTCTATAATCATTTGCACGGTGATCGCTTTAAGCTTTAATCTATAGAAATAGCTTTATTATTATTACAGAATTGTAAATTCGATACCGCTTAACAAATCC
>NC_043006.1:4823847-4843847 GCF_006345805.1 Octopus sinensis | reverse complement strand
TATGAAAAATATTGGTGGAATATTCCTGTAAAACCTAATAAGATTTATGCACCAAAGACCAAGACTTGGAACAGGAATAAGAAAAGTATTGAAATAAGTTATCCAAAAGACGTTAACATAATGTTAGAAAAATAAAAAGAAAGAAACATATCTAATCAAATTAATGAATGATCCACAAACTAATTATAACTTCAGAATTACATCTGTTGTTATTCGGGCATTAGGGTATATCTTGAGAAACTAGCCTCACAAAACCAGAAAGAGCACGGCTAATTAGGAAACGGCAATTACAAATCATATATTTCAATGGAAGTCCATTGTTTTTAAGTTCGAAATAGGATCTTTAATTACTAGTACAAAAAAATATTAACAAAACCAGATATACATAAGTATACACACACACACACACACACATGGAACTCTTCTTTGCACTACATAACGAAGACATGACACGATGTAGGTAAAGAAATTTGAGAAATTTGAAAAGTTTACACGAAGCCGTTATTTCTCCAAAAACTATGTTACTATACGCAAAATATTATAACATTTTTCTAACATAACGACTTAAATATATTCTTTAACCTTATAAAACAAGCCTTCTGTAGATTTTTCACTCTTTTCTATTTTTTATACATCCAGCCACGCGCTTTCACACACCAACTTTCTCACCTATATATATATATATATATATATATATATATATATATACACACACAAATGCATAAATACATACCTAAACACATGCATATATGTTAATCATCGTCAGAAATTTCTATATCAACAACTGGCTATCTAAACGAAGGCAAAAGCGTAGAGGCTCCGCATCGATTCAAACAGCCTTTGAATGTCGCATCATATCCTTCGATAACATCAATCAATCAAGTGTTAAAGTGCATCATCTATAGATCAATTCATCATACAAGAGACAGATAACTAGAGGAAAGTTTGGAATGAGTATGGGTGAAATTGCTCAGCTCTACCGCAGTAGATCATCAGATGAAAAGCTGTGTGCTAATCAGCAGAAGGTCATGTATGGCTACTTAGAAAGGTGTTTTCATAATCTGAGAACAAAAATTAACGAAACACCTAACGCAAAAAAAAAGCAAAAATGCAGATAAAACACTGTTGCAGACTCTTTTGAGTGATTACGAAGATATCATCCACATCTACATCTGCCTGAAAATGTCATTACGTATTTACCTGTGTGGAAGATGCCGTAGTCAAAACATGTGGAGGCGCAATGGCCCAGTGGTTAGGGCAGCGGACTCGCGGTTTCGATTCCCAGACCGGGCGTTGTGAGTGTTTATTGAGCGAAAACACCTAGAAGCTCCACGAGGCTCCGGCGGGGGATGGTGGTGATCCCTGCTGTACTCTTTCACCACAACTTTCTCTCACTCTTACTTACTGTTTCTGTTGTACCTGTATTTCAAAGGGCCGGCCTTGTCACTCTCTGTGTCATGCTGAATATCCCCGAGAACTACGTTAAGGGTACACGTGTCTGTGGAGTGCTCAGCCACTTACACGTTAATTTCACGAGCAGGCTGTTCCGTTGATCGGTTCAACCGGAACCCTCGTCGTCGTAACCGACGGAGTGCTTCCATCCAGTCAAAACATGCAATGCAATCCACAGAAAGGATATTCACAAAGATAAAATATAAGCTACGATGCTGAGGAAACGATAATCAAACATAAAATGATAGAATATTGGCGTAGAATATTCCAGTAGAAACTTCGGTAAAGTGATTTCAATAACAGACCAGATATAATGATGGGGAACCGAGACGAAAAAGTGTATACAGCATAAAACCAAGTGTTCAAGAGACTTTAACATCATTTTAAAGATAAGTGGGAAAAAATACTTTTGCAAATACACTTCCCGGGCCAAGTTTAAGATTTCGCCAGAAATTGTTGAGGCATCTATATGGTTAACTACCTTGGTACTAGCCTTGAGAAGCTGGACTTTACAAAGCCAGAAAAAATACAGTAAATTAGGCAAGTATAAACAATATGAGAGATCACTATATGGATCCATTGTATGCTAAAAGTAGACGTCAAAGTGTCTTACCCCACTAAATCTGTGTGCTCAACTTAGTAACACGCTAGATGTTTAAGAGCTAGACAAATGAAAAGAAATAGACATAGCTCGTAAACATCTAGCGTGTTACTAAGTTGAGAACAGAGGTTTAGTGGGGTAAGACGGTTTTACGTCTACTTTTAGCATACAAGGGATCCATATAGTAATCTTTCATATGGTTTATGTTTAAATAAAATTCACGGTCCTCGGACGTTTTTAAATATGCTGCCACTAGTTGAAATTGATATTATTTAATAATGTTATTTAATAATATCAATTTCTATTTTCATTATTTAGGCAGGTATAGTTATAAGCCAATAATGCGACTCTTAAGATATGTAAAATTTGTAAAATATTCCTGAAGTTTAGAAGGTAACGGGTGGATATATATATATATATATATATATATATATTATATATATATATATATATATATAATATACCTACGAGTAATAATACAAACATATGTATATGCATACAAATCATACATAAGTCAATATATACACATCTGCATATGTAATGATATCCATGTTTTGCATTCATACATTTGGTTGTAGACGGAAACTTAAATACATAGACTTATATTTGAGGGTTAAATTCTAATGAAAAAGGTGTTAGATGCTGCTCTTTCTGTATCTTTGATAATTTGAAAAATATATCCAGAATATGTATGTAGTAATGCATACATATTTATAGAGCAAGTGTCTATATATTATTAATATGATGCTGCAAATTGTGGGGGAGTGGAGTACAGTTCATTAAATCGGCCCCAGTTCTTCCCTGGGGCTTGGAAACTTATATCTTTACATCCTGCATCCCATTCTCTTTCAATAAGATGATTAATCTAACATTAGTCTGATATCGAATGTCACTACTTCCTTCAGACAAAATCATTTTGCTTCACCCAAACTAATCAATTTTACTTGATAGCTCCAACAGACCTAACAAGATTTTTGAATTCATGATGTCTTACATAGATGAATGATATTGTGAGATGGCGGTACTTTCTCAGCAGCATTAGTAATGCAAGTGAAACAAAGTCTTGAATTACAGCTTCCAGGGAATCCTTCTCAATCATTCAAGTAAAACACGAAGAAGTAAGGAAATAGTTGAACCGGTGCAAAATGTCTGAACAGTATTTACTGCTTCGTGTAAACTCACAAAACAACAACTGTAACCTACAGCAAATTTGTTTAATCGGATTTAGTTGGCGGTAACGGCAAAGTGGAGTTCCATTGACAGCATTTAGGAAGACCGCAATTTTGTCAGGGTTGCACTACCAATAATAAAGGCTTCTAACCTGGACCTTTAGAGGTTTGAGAGATCAATTTCTACTACTTTCTACGACTTTTAATGACGCCGAGATTTGAACTTAGAATATCAAAACAACTAATTACCGCAAAGTATATTGTCTACCTACTCCGCCATTCATTACCTCTGCAATTTCCAGCATTAATAAATACTACTACTACTACTACTACTACTACTACTACTACTACTAGTAATAATAATAATAATAATAATAATAATAATAATAATGGCACCCTAGGCATAACACCAACATGAACGTCCAACTTGTTGCCTCTTGAGGTCTCTGGGTGAGACTTGGAGCCAACTTGCACAAATGTAAAGCAAAAGTTAAACATATAATAATAATAATAATAATAATAATAATAATAATAATAATAATAATAATAATAATAATAATGGTTTCAGCAAGTTCAGGTGAGGGGTAAGTCGATTACATCGTCCCCAGTGCTCAGCTGGTACTTATTTTATCGACCCGAAATGATGAAAAGCAAAGTCGACTTCGATCGAATTTGAACTCAAGGCGTAAAGATACAAGAAACGCCGCTAAGCATTTTGTCCGGCGTGCTTACGATTCTGCAAGTTTGCCACCCTAATAATAGTAATATAGAAGAGTACAAATTGTAAAAATACAACTTTTGCATTATGCTAATGTTATTCAACTTTTGTTCTTTGCTTTCGGTAGTTAAATGCTACCAGGAATAGTTCTGACATTTCATAAGCAACCGCACCAGCTGTTAGAAAAGAGCTTCAGTTAAATCGTTTCTTCTTGTCATCTCTAAAACACAAAACTTATATGACGTTGTTTCAATTAGAACATGTTTAAAATATATATATATATAATATATATATATATATATATATATATATATATATATATATATATACATCTTATAAGCAAGGGCTGCTTGCTACAGGGGATTGGTAACCATTACAATATGTAGCGGCTAAAAGTCAACAAGTTTTTCTGAGACTGACCAAGGAATTTTTATTTTTAGATATAAATGATGTAGTTGTGTTTTTAGCTTCTGCTGTTTCCATAAACGCATGTAAGTATTTTATTTATATTCCCTCGTAAGCTCTACTGACGAAGAATGAATCCTTTATAGGATTAATTCCGAAATTGATTCAATATAGAGATAACGAAATTTAAATTTTCTAATGGTTAGTTGCCCGCTTTCAGTTCAATTTTCCTGTAACAAGTGGATTATAAGTGGATAATCAGTATATTGGCTTTAGAATAATCTTCTTTAGCCCTTAATTATAAGATGTTTATATTTCAACCGTAAAGGGTTTTTTTAATATACTGCCACGCTTCTTGATGGAATTCTTTTCTGTAGAGAAAGGGACTTCATCCTATATTGTTAGTATATAATATATATATATATATATATATATATATGAGACATACTTGTCTTCACGGCCGAAACAGCTGTCAGATATGATGTAATTGTATTTTATATTTCTATTTCCATGTCTAGTTATATTTGCAATATATTATGTATAATGTCATTGCTGTTATGTAATGGTGTAATAAAGTATTGATTGGGTATTATCTGATGATTGATGATTGATTTAGGTATGTTTCTCCATTTTCTCATTTTGTATATATATATATATATATATATATATATATGTAAACGTTAAAAAAACACAAACTGGGACAAGAACGTGAAACATTTTGAAGACGACAAAAAAACACACACAGACGGGACTTTCGAAGCTCTCAGTCATCAGTCAAGAACCAGATCATCTTCGCAATTTCGGCTGATTAATCTTGAGATTGCTCCAATCTGGGCAGCCCGCCAAGGGAAATCATATATATTGGAGAAATTGACGCACATGTGTCCAACCGTCATAGCATGGTTATATATTTATATATATTCATACACGTACATTATGTATGTACCTACACACACACAATTATAGATTTGTGTGTGTGTGTGTGTGTGTGTGTGTGTGTGTGTAGGTACATACATAATGTACGTGTATGAATATATATAAATATATAACCATGTGCGTCGATTTCTCCAATTTTCCTTCTATTTTTTCCATATGTATCCTATCTTTGGAAAGAAGAGTGAATGCTCGAAACATTAGAAATATTACCTCCTCTTTTTTCTAATTTCCTGAACGTCAAACTAATACCAAGTTCGTCTTAATTTGTGACTTTGTATTTTTCTTCCGTGGACAATGCATACGTAAGAATAAATTAAAGTATATATTTGCATGTGTATACATGTGTTACATGGTGAATGCCGTAAAGGAAGCTTCTTTTTTTTTTCTTTACTACCCACAAGGGGCTAAACACAGAGAAGCCAAACAAGGACAGACAAACGGATTAAGAAGATTATATCGACCCCCAGTGCGTAACTGGTACTTAATTTATCGACCCCGAAAGGATGAAAGGCAAAGTCAACCTCGGCCGAATTTGAACTCAGTACGTAGCGGCAGACGAAATACCTATTTCTTTACTACCCACAAGGGGTTAAACACAGAGGGGACAAACAAGGACAGACAAACGAATTAAGTCGATTATATCGACCCCAGTGCATAACTGGTACTTAGTTAATCGACCCCGAAAGGATGAAAGGCAAAGTTGACCTCGGCGGAATTTGAACTCAGAACGCAACGGCAGACGAAATACGGCTACGCATTTCGCCCGGCGTGCTAACGATTCTGCCAGCTCGCCGCCTTCGAGTGCCGTAAAGCAAGATTCGGGCTTAAATACGGGTTCATTCAGCAGCTAAGTTCCTTTTACTTCCAATTTTCTTAGAAAATATTAACTATCTACTCAAAAGAAGTCAGTATAAAGAGTGTCTCTATAAAGCTCTGTTGCAGTGTTTAAAACTTTCCTTAGTTTTAGTTAGAACTTTCTATAGTTTCTATGTTTGTGTCTAATTCTATGATTCCATAGAATTAAAGAACAGTCTAGATTTAACAAATCTGCCATTAAAATTTTCGTAAGATTTTGTTTTATATTTAATATCCCTGTGATGCGTGGCTCTTCTGCAATGTAACGGTGTCTACTTTCAACCTAAGCAGAAAGGGGATATCTCCAAGAAGGCATTTGAATTGGTCTAAAATTAATGATGAAAGCAATCATTAAATGATGTGGAAACATGTTTTCTGCTATCTTGTCACAGAAAATGCGGCGCGATATTAATTTCAGTAGAAGTCATCAATGTGTGTGTGTATGTGAGTATGTATACGTACATATATATTTATATATGTATATATATGTGTATATATATATATATATATATATATGTGTATATATTATATATATATATTATTATTATTATTATTATTATTATTATTAAGAAGAAGAAGAAGAAGAAGAAGAAGAAGAAGAAGAAGAAGAAGAGAAGAAGAAGAAGAAGAAGAAGGTGTGTTTCCAGTCAACTGGAAATTTTAGGGTTCGCAAAAACTAGAATATAGGAATATTTTTTATGTTAACATGAGAAGTATTTGCCTTGTGGGACTGTAGCAAGTTATTACGTCACACCCAATTGAAGACACATCGTCTCAGTTTTCACATTAAAACGGCAAATTTATTTATGAAGATTTCTGGAAACTGGCTAAACCCCTCTCCATCTGAATATCAAATATGTTTACCGGCATCTTTGGAAGCGTAATGAAAGCAAAACAATTAAAGTTATCTTTGAATAAAGTAAGTTCACATTGAATACATGCAGATAATCTCTGTAGGGGAAATAGGGGAAACTTTACAGATCTTTTCTGATGTAAATGTAGCGCAGGACACCTGCATTTATCAGCTAAGTTGTGTATATTCAATTACCGAATGTATACTGTTTTCTCTTATGTTTCCTCAACTCAACTCTTTGCAGGAAGGAGAGCCCAGCAATTTTAAAGCTTTACGAAAAGCTACGGCAGAATCTCGCACACATCCTCAAAGAATTCGGCCTAACTATAACTGTTACCACGAACCGAGTTAACCATAGACGACTTCTTAGCTGTCACCGTAGACCTCAATACCTCGAGTACTAACCTTACAGGAAAACGCCAACCAATCCAGCTGGAATTAGAAACTGAGTCTCAGATATCGGTAGAAGACTCTTGTTCAATCGGCGAGCAGGAATATCTTCAACAGGGCTGCAACCTATTATAACAACGTGCTAGGGAGCTTTGGCTTTAATGATAGGTTAGTGTATCCGGAGGACACCCCATTACCGCCCTCAAAGACTTAGAGGGAAAGGTAGTCTGACTCAATCGATATTAAATTCCTGTTTGTTTTCGTTTTATGTCGAGGCAGCCAATATCACAACTAACGTGGTGTTCAATAGTTTGAGTATTTTCACTGAGTGGCTTGGATCTCATTTTACTGCTAATCTAATAACCTAAATATTGGCATGAGTATTGATTATTATAGCAAAAACATTGTCAGCCTCTGATGTATTACACATATTGGTCTCGGGGGACCACATTGTTTTAATCCGTCGTTAATATTCACTAGTAACTAGTTTCTTGTTATAAGTATCATGAGATATATTTTCATCCGCCATTACGTACGCTGGATATTGGAAACCTAGGCATCCCACAGAAAGAAATGTTGCAAGACTGATTTGAAGGTTATCTTAGTTTTACACCCAAACAAGAACATTTGCTTTGTCCAAATTCGGCCTCTTGTATTTTCAAAGAATGCAATAACCAGGTCAAAGTTCTTCTTAATATAATTTTATATGTTTTTAATATGCTTTTACGCCGTAAACAAAGAAGCTACGTACCAATTTGGCGCTTCTCTCTTCCTGCAAACCATGTCATTTAGATTTCCTCAACAAATTTGATATGGAGTTCACTGCGAATATAAATAGCATTGCAGAGAATCTTTCCCCTCAAAATATATCTGTGATACTTCATCCTGTTGCTTTATTTAATTGTAATACTGTTATCCACGAAGAAGAGTGCTTGTCTAAGTCTTTGATGATGTCTCCGAAACTAGCTACCTCTCATGAGTAAAATAATCAAATGTTTTCACATAATCTAGCCCTACAAATTCCTCTCGCGCCGTCGTATCACAGTTTTGATGGTAACAAGTTTCTCAGTACACCTCTAAGCTGCTTCCTTCCCAGTTTTTACTTGGCTCTTATGACTGCCCAAAATAAGCAGCTATTCTTACATTGATATTCTCATGCTGTATACATTTTACATTTTACGCATCAAATTCTGGCATGCCAGTACCACTGATAGTTGATAAAATATTCATTACAAAAGGTCGGTTTGCTTTTATTTTTTTATGATATACACACACACACCACACACACACACACACACACATATATATATATGTATACATACATACATATATATATATATATATATATATATTATATATATATATACCAATAGACAACACCGCTCCTACTTTCGAATTCTGAGGAGTTTTGATCGCAGTCATTTCGCTGTTGATTTTGTATCTTTTCGATGTAATTCAGAGGAAATACTTTAGTATTTTTTCTAGTCGCATTGCATCCTGCTTAGATTTTTTCTTTCTTTTTTCGCTTCATGCCTTCCTCTATAGAAACGGATCTGCATCTCTTTCTGAAAAGGAAATTGATTTCTAATGACAAACTCCCAACACTCTTTCACCTCCCGACTGAAACTAATCCATTCATATTCAAACTTTTGCCTATTACTATCTCCATTTTTTTAAACTAAACGAATCACTATAATATTCAGGATTATTATACAAAAGCACAACAGTGAGCCTGAAAGTTACTGTTATTAAGTTGGTGAAATTTCAAATAGCAGACAGATATAACCATCTTGTATCAAATCATACACACACACAGAGGCATACATACATACATACATACATACATACATACATACATACATACATACATATACATATACATATATATATATACATATATTAGGCGCAGGAGTGGTTGTATGGTAACAAACTTGCTTCCCAACCACATGGTTCTGGGTTCAGTCCCATTGCGTGGGACCTTGGGCAAGTGTCTTCTACTATAGCCTCGGGCCGACCAAAGCCTTGTGAGTGAATTTGGTAGACGGAAACTGAAAGAAGCCCGTCATATATATATATATATATATATGTGTGTGTGTGTGTGTGTGTGTGTGTGTGTGTGTGTGTGTGTATCTATGTAGGTACGTGTTTGTTGTTTGTGTCTGTGTTTGTCTCCCCCACCATCGCTTGGTGTGTTTATGTCCCCGTCAACTAGCGGTTCGGCAAAAAGGAACCGATAGAATAAGTGTGCGTGCGTGCGTGTGCGTGTGTGCGCGAGTGCGTTCACGGACATGCACGTGCATGTATATGTAAAATGTATCAGTTGATCCAGTAAACTATTATTCTGTTATTCTCTTTCATCGACGTTCTGTTTTTAGTCGGCGCCTCAGGCAGGAAAAATTAGATGGTAAAGAAGAAATTCTCGCCATGACCGAAACACAGGAATGACTGAGCTGATAAAATAGTAGAATCCTTAAAGATTCAGACAAAATTCCTTACAGCATTTGTTCCAGCTCTCTACAATCTGTGTTGAAATCCTGCTGAGGTCCGCTTTGCCGTCCACCCTTCCGGTATTGATAAAATACCAGTCAAAAACAGAATAAGTTGAATCGATTAACCCCACCCTCCCTCAAAAACAAAATATATGAGATTTGGCTAGAAACGATAAGCAAAGCTTTATGTATTGACTCACAGTATGTGAATGACATAGTTTATATTAAATAATTATTATATTTTGTCTCATGAAAACCAGTTCATCTAAGAACAAGCAAACGATTTTCCTAAATTACTAATACTAGTAAAATTCAGCAAAATTGATATGCATTTACTTCCTAGATTAAATACATTTAATACGACATGGTTGCTAGTTTCGGGGCGCCTAAACTATTAGCAGTTTGGCATATAATGGGTCGCTGTTAAATTGGGCAAAGAAGTAATCAGTTCCTATAGATTTCTGTCTATGAAATGTTGGCAATGTATTTTCGTTTCTTTCGTCCATCTACGCTCTAGTAACATTATATTTCGTTTAGCTCTGATCGAATTAGCGATTTCAAAGTTTTCTAAATAAGATTTGAAAGCAAATTTCATTTTCAAAATATTGTCGCCGAAATTAAATTCCAAAATAATTTCTTTCACTTAGTTTAATGGAAGGGCTTGGCGTGGTAAGTGCTCCAAATATTTCCGCATCTACATGTGAAATCTACCAGAAATTAATGCAGCAACATAGCATAATATTTTCTATTTCTTTACTACCCACAAGGGACTAAACATAGAGGGGATAAACAAGGACAGACAAACGGATTAAGTCGATTACATCGACCCCAGTGTGTAACTGGTACTTAATTTATCGACCCCAAAAGGATGAAAGGCAAAGTCGACCTCGGCGGAATTTGAACTGAGAACGTAAAAGCAGACGAAATACCTATTTCCTTACTACCCACAAGGGGCTAAACACAGAGAGGACAAACAAGGATAGACAAACGGATTAAGTCGATTATATCGACCCCAGTGCGTAACTGGTACTTAATTTTATCGACCCCGAAATGATGAAAGGCAAAGTCGACCTCGGCGAAATTTGAACTCAGAACGTAACGGCAGACGAAATACGGCTACGCATTTCGCCCAGCATGCTAACGTTTCGGCCAGCTCGCCGCCTTATAGCATAGTATTTTCTATTTCTGACTCTTGTTGTATTCAGTTTCTTATGATGATGATGGTGCTTATGATAATCAAGACGACAGCAATGGTCCGGCTGCTGATTATGGTGTAAACAATGACTACCACAAATGATTGTTCCAATCTTCATTTTAGATGTAATATAATTATGGGGGTGGGGGGAAATTGAAACAGTCGACCCTATTTTTCTTCTTAGTCGAATCTGTTTAGTTATCTCGTACGATACAAATTAGGACATCAGTGACCGGTTCATACGGGAATAAACAGGAATATTTTAGGGGTTTCTCTTATGCACAACCATAAGCAATAAACGAAAGCCAAATGTCTTCGACATAGCATTAGACTAAAAGACAGGAAAATACTTTCCTAGAGATAGCTGCACAATGATTTATCATTATAAATAGAACGTCTTTCCGTGTTAAATATAAATGTACTCAGATTTATTTTCAATTATCGCTGCTTAGTGTGCTTATAATTACTTGCAGCTTGATAAAGCTTTGCATGCGCCAGCAAATGCATATTTTGTTGTTTGTATATACAAACGGTAGTTCTTAATGAAATATGAACGACTAAAGAAGTGTCTAAAACCGCAAGGAGGTAGCCACGCAGAAATATGTCTTACAGTTAGATGATGTGTGCATTTGCGTAGATGAATAAGTTGTGAATAATTTACGCTTAAGTTTGATAAACACACAATTAGCCTTGTTCTATCTCCATAACAGACGATCAACTCAACTAACTTCGCCTACAAAGCGACGACTCATCAGGAGTTAGTTTCATTTGTTCTAAAGATATTACGATGTAGTTTATAAAATCATATTAAAAATACAATGAGCATCGGATACTTCTTTTACAGTAGCGTGCGAAGCCTTCGACTACTTTAAACTTTTTGTAAATTTCTTGTAATTGCAAACTTATAAGTGAATGTTTCGCATTGCGATTTTTACAGATGAAACATTGGCCCCGTTGGAGTCATTTCCATACCTACTTATTATATTTTGTAGTAGGGGTCCTGAATGAGAGTGGAAAATGTGAGACGACCACCAAAAATGGTCTTGCAAATGTTTTCGGCCACCTCACATAAATCAATCAAGATACAGTGTTTTAAAACAGAAAAATGCCTATAACGAAAATTCATTACATAATATTCATTTCAAGAAGTTACTGAACATTGTTGATATTTAGTTGGCTTCCCTTAGGTTGAATAATTGCTTCAATGCGCCTGGGAAGGGATGCATACAAATCCTTCACCATCTTCACTGGTATGAGATGCCATTCTCTGAGGCTGAGCTCCTACAACTCTTCAAGATTGCGTGGATTCTTGTGACAAACTCTTCTCTTTAGCTCCGTCCACATTTGCTTGATGATATTTAAGTCACGTCAAACGTGGGTCGTTTCGCTTTCTATCAAGCGAGAATTTGTCAGAAGGCCTCCGAAAAAGCGAAACAATGACGTTACTCGACAAAAACAGTGAAGCTTTGGAGGTAAAAGTTTGATGCTTTAAGGATACATAAAAAATGATGGTTCAAGAAAGCTGGTTAAAACTGATGGTAACTTCAATAGTGCCAAATACATCCAGTTGTTGAAGGACAAATTCATAGCAGACTTGGATGGAGGTGAGATTTTTCAGCATGACGGAGCTCCATGCCACAGATTGCGTGCAATACAACAGAGTCTGACTGATGCAAATATTACCGTATGGAAAGATTGATCAGCTCAGATCCATGACATAAATATCATCAAGAAAATATGGACGGAACTAAAGAGAAGAGTTTATCAAAAGAACCCACACAATCTTAAAGAATTGTGGTAGCTCAGCAACAGAGAATGGCATCTCATACCTGTGAAGATGGCAAAGGATTTGTACGCATCTCTTCCCAAGCGCATTGAAGCAGGGCCAATGTTTCATCTGTAAAAAAACGCAATGCGAAACATCCACATATATGTTGGCAATTAGTAAAAATTTACAATAGTTTAAAGTAGCTGAAGATTTTTGCACGGTGCTGTACATATCTGTACATTAGTTGGCGATACGTTTTAACTATTTAAAGAACTGATGCAGTAAAAAACTGCAAAAACGGTTTTTTTGTATGTCCTTAACAAACGTACACAGAGTTATCAAATCTTAAAAAACGTACACAGAGTGATCAAAGCTACATCTGCAGATCAACTCGACTGCTCATTACCGTCTCATCATGAGTATTCTACAAATGAGAAACCCTGTGTTTGCAACTACGTACGGAAATTTTTCACAGCAAAGATAAATGTATGTTTAATAAACCTACTCATTTAAACTTCTTTACTGTATATATATCATTTATATGCCCGTATGTATGTAAGTATGCATGTATGCATGCATGGATGTATGTATTTGTGAATGTGTGTATTTATGTATGCATGTATGTATGTATTACGTACGTACGTATTTATGTACGCAGGTGCGCGTTTGATATTGATTGCATATCTAAGTAATTTAAAGCATCAAGTATATTTTTGCTGTCATAACTTTAATTCGATACTAATCATTTTTTTAATTAGTAAACATTATGAATAGGTAGATAGGTAGATAGATAGGCTAGGTAGAAGGATAGATAGATAGATAGATAGATAGATAGATAGATAGATAGATAGATAGATAGATAGATAGATAGATAGATAGATAGATAGATAGATAGATAGATAGATAGATAGATAGATAGATAGATAGATTCTTTATTTAGTTCATAAAGTATTTCTAGTATGTGATAATATTATACTTAGTATCTAAATATAATATTTCCAGTATACATACATATATGTGTGTGTATGTATTCATTTATTTTATAAAGTAATTTTGATATATAATAATATTATACTTAGTAACTAAGTATATTTCGAGGATATATATATATATATATATATATAAAGTGTTATTCAAAAGTGAAATGATACTATGTTGATTCATAATGTATTTATTTAGAGATAATATCCTGATTTAATTCGCAGAGCATAAACTAAACTTACATTACTTGAGTTTCTCACTTAAACACCTCAGATTGCTCAGGAAACACACGGCGACTCTAAGTCTACAGCAATCTGGCAATGTATATCACCTCTATATTCTGAAATGTGTGTGGTATAAGTGTCTTGTTTAACAGCAACAAATTACATACCTTCAGGGTGTGAACAATGGAAAAGAAAAATGTTGACATAAAGGGATCTCCATTAGTCTCCATGATGAGTATTCCAGTTCTTCAATGAACTCAACTACTCCTTCATTGAGTTATGTTGAGCAGCCCACAGACACGTGTTCCGTGTGCGATGTTTCAAGACACAAAATTTGAAACTTTAAGCTCTAAACGACATCGGCTGAGACAAAAAGTCGTCGCCAAAAGCTGAAGAACGAAAGTACAAATTTCTTGTAAACGCTAAATTCTAAATAGACTGTTTGCTATCGATCCTTAATCAATTAGACTTAACTTCAACGTCAACAACAATTTCTGTATAAGAAATTCCAGTATAGAGAGAAAGTATAAGCAAAACAAAATATATATAAGTTTCTTTATTGGCCACACAGGGCTGCACACAGATGGGACAAGTTACAAGGTAATGGCTAGGTAGATTGATAGATAGATAGATAGATAGATAGATAGATAGATAGATAGATAGATAGATAGATAGATAGATAGATAGATAGATAGATAGATAGATAGATAGATAGATAGATAGATAGATAGATAGATAGATAGATAGATAGATACTTACATATAAGAGAACAAAGTGTACGTGCGCCGCTATATATATATATATATATATAATAATAAATATTAGGGAATAAATCCAAATTTTGTCTCTAATAATATTATATATATATATATATATAAAATAAAATACAAATTGGGACAAAAACGCAAAGCATCCGGACAACCAGTTGATACAAAAAGGGACAACAAAACATCCAGACAGACGATGCAAAAAAACAAGGACGGTTCATTCGAAGTCTTTTATCCTCAGTCAAGAACCGGATCATCCTCGCAATTTCGGCTGATTAATCTTAAGATTGCTCCAATCTGGCCAGCACCAAGGAAAAAATTGATAGATAGATAGATAGATAGATAGATAGATAGATAGATAGATAGATAGATAGATAGATGGATGGATAGATCGATAGATAGATAGATAGATAGATAGATAGATAGATAGATAGATAGATAGATAGATAGATAGATAGATAGATAGATAGACAGGCAGGCAAACAGACAGATAGCTATAACGCACACACGCACTCTTTCTTACATACTCATACATACATTCACACACACACTCATAAACATACGTGTGTGTGCGTGTGTGTATGTGTTCGCCGTATTTCTCGTGGTGAGATCTTTTTCTTTTGTCTTCTTTTTTTATTTTTAACTATTAATTTTTTTGCCTTTTTGAAATGGAATATTCTGTTACAAATATTATCTAGATTGAAAGACTTCATATTACATAAATTTATTTTAAATATCATGCTTCGTCTGAGTTTTCAATTAACATTACATTTAGCGTCAAAATGCATGCTTTCGGATAATGGGGATCATTTATACTGATTCGTTATGAGTGTGTGTGAGTGTTTGCATTTACAAATAAACTACAAAGACACACACATATATATATATACATATATATATATATAATATATATATATATATATATATATATATATATATTATATATATACATACATACATACATACATACATTTATATATATAGAGATAGATAGATATACGTATATATATATATATACTTATATATATATTATATATATATATATATATTATATATATATATATACATACATACATACATACATACATACATACATATATATATTATATATATATATATATAAACGTATAGATATATATATATGTATATATACATATGCATACATATATGTATGTATATACATATATGGAAACGCAAATAACAAGCGGTGTCCCACAGGGCACTGTCTTGGGGCCACTGATGTTCATAGTGGCTCTTTCAGACATGCCTTCAGTTGCTACGATGACCACCCTTGCTAGCTATGCAGATGACACAAAAGTCTCCCACGCAATACAAAACCCTGAAAATATTGCGCATCTGCAACATGAGCTGGACACAATATACAGGTGGGCTGAGAACAACAACATGCAGTTTAATGCAGGTAAGTTCCAGGCCCTGCGCTACTGGCACACAAAGGTAAATGACGTGAAGACTAGATACACTGGCCCAGGAAGAATTGCAATCCCTGAGTCAAAATCAGTGCGTGACCTGGGCATTGACATGAGCAATGATGCATCTTTCCAAATGCATATTGCTAATCTGGTGATAAAATGCAGACGGCTAGCTGGATGGATTCTCCGAACTTTCAGAACAAGAGAGAAGGAGACACTGATGGTCCTATGGAAAACATTCGTCCTCAGCCGCTTGGACTACTGCTCCCAACTTTGGTCACCACACAATATAAAACAAACAGCAGAACTCGAAGCAACTCAGAGAAGCTACACAAAGAAAATCGTCTCAATGCAAAATGTCAGCTACTGGGAAAGACTGAAGGTATTAAACCTCTTCTCCCTGGAGCGGAGGCGGGAGAGATATGCAGTGATATACATCTGGAAAATCCTGGAGGGTCTTGTCCCAAACTTTGGCATTCAAAGTTACTCCAGCCGCAGTACGGGGCGCCGCTGCGTAGTGCCAATGATTCCAACATCACCATCAAAATACAGGTCCAGATACTGCAACAGCTTGGGTTTCAGAGGGCCACAGCTCTTTAACATCCTCCCTAAATGCCTGAGAGACTTACATGGTGTGGATGTGGGTTTCTTTAAAACTAAACTGGATCTCTTCTTGTTGGGAGTCCCAGATGAACCTACCTCACGACAGGAGACACGGATGCGGGCAGCAGCATCGAACTCCCTTGTTGATCAAGTGCCACGTATCAGAGGTTGATTCACAAACTAGTGTAGCTCATTCAGCGGTGGTGCCCCAGCATGGCCGCGGCCTTCGGGCTAAAACATTTTTAAGGATTTAAGGATTTATATGTATATATACATATAAATCTATACGTTTATATATATATATATATATATATATCACCGTGACCGACCAGACTATCAGATGTTGCTACACACATCGCTTCGCTTTGTTATACCCTTCAAATGACGTCACCCCGCTTGGCTAAGCGAGCAGGCCAACAGAAGAAAGAATGAGAGAGTTGTGGCAAAAGAGTACAGCAGGCTTCGCCACCAACCATTGCCGGTGCCTCGTAGAGCTTTAGGTGTTTTCGTTCAATAAACACTCACAACGCCCGGGCTGAGAATCGAAACCGTGATCCTACAACCGCGAGTCCGCTGCCCTAACCACTGGGCCACTGCGTCTCTCTCTCTATCTCTCTCTCTACACACACACATACACACACACACACACACACACACACATATATATATATATACATGTACATATATGTATACGTATATATACATATATACACATATATCTATAAATGTATATATATACATATGTATATATACACATATATATCTGGAGGAGATATCTTCCTGGGGCTACAAACTACAGTAGCATCCCCCTTATGGGTTAGCCAGATTCAAATGGCAAATATGCGTCACGATGTGTTACCGCTACTGTTTATAACTCGCTCTGAGATTTATCATTGTATATATATACATGTATGTATATATATATGTGTGTGTGTGTGAGTGTATACATTCATACTTACATACATACATATATATATACATATATATATATATATATAATATTATATATATATATATATTATATATATATATATATATACATATGTATATATATGTATATAAATATATGTGTGTGCGTGTGTGTTATGCATATCTCTATATATTCTTTTACTTGTTTCAGTCATTTGACTGCAGCCATGTTGGAGCACCGCATTTAGTCGAAGAAATCGACCGCAGGACATTTTCTTTGTAAGCCTAGTACTTATTGTGTCGTTTCTTTTTGCCGAACCGCTAAGTTACAGGGACGTAAACACTTTGCCTTGAGGATTCAAAAACTAACACACAGAATATCTAAGGATATATTCTTTCTCACTCTGAAGAGACTAAGCTCAGAAATATGATTTTAATGGTTATTTAAATTCACTAAGCTTAACTGTAACAGCTTTACTGATAATAAACTCTTAACTTCAATATCTCCATTCTCATATTATTCATTCATTTATATATATATATATTTCGTCATGTTAAACCGTTAATGCCTACAAAAAATTTTTGCTCTCCCCACTTTTTTTTTTTTCTCTCTCTCTCTCTCAGTCCTTTCTGTCTAAGAGCATAGGCTCGAAACGTAAAAGACTTTTCCATTCTTCCCGAGTGCTAAACTAATACACTTGCTTTTTGTTCTTACACCTGTCTTCGTCTTTTGTTTTCTGTTAATCTGAACTATATATATATGTGTGTATATAGGGAATGTGTTCATTTATATATACATATATATATATATATATATATATATATAAATGAACACATTCCCTAGCTCTTCTTTGTGTGTGTGTAGTTGTGTCTAAGAATATTTTTTGTAGAGGTGCATATATATATTTACGTGTGCGCGTCCACGCATGTATCTCTGCTTTTCCTGCGTGATTATATGTCTGCGTAAGTTTTACTTTTAATTTATTCTGGTTTTAGCGCATGCGTACACTTGGATACATTTTTATACATTTGGATAGATCTTTCCATAGACACAGGCACGTCGCCAGCCGATTGGAACTGAGTGGGGGCTATCTTGATAGCTTGGGGGCTGGACAGAACTCTAAAAACCTTACTGTTTATAAAATTTGATTACGTTTGTCAAGAAAATTCACAACACGGACAATAAAATCAGGTTACATTTATTTAGTACAACTGCAATCTACGGCAACGCAATGGAAAAGATTTTTAAGAATTAACCTTGTTTGTAAGCGATTTGTATTTACTAAGAGATGCAAGTATCATGAGTTTTAATTTTCGCGGGTGCTTCATGTTTTGTCGAAAGGGAGTCATAATTCAAGGCCGATTTATCGCAATTAACTAAATTGCTCAAAGGTTTTAAAGTATCAAGATCCAAAAATGCCTCGGAGATTGGTAGTGGACTTGCCAAGGAAGAATATATGCTGTCGTTTTAACTCGAAAACCTATTATCTAGCTCTCCCAAGCTTTCATCGATGATGGCGAAATTTTGCGGCGTAAGATTATCCAATCATCTTGTGATGGCACCAGGGTTTCAACAACATATTCTGGAAAACGTTGGGATCCGAAAAGCTATTTGATGCATGCGTTTATCAACAACATTAAATAGACTCATTTGTTTCAGAATCTCATCAAATATTAAAAAGTCTCTTAGTTTGGTTATTTCACTTTTGGCAAGCTTAAGAAGCTCAAGGCCATGGTGTATATCACAACTGTAACTCTGAAGCTGTTCGTCTACTGACCTAATTATATGAAAAAAATTACTAAGAACAAGGGCTAGAAAAACAAACATTTTGAAACGAACTTAGGGTCCGTCACCAAACTTTGATGCTTAGGGTGGCTTCAAAACGATCTGTGTAGGTACTGAAATTCGCAGTAACAATTTCTTAAAATTTATGTATTTTTGAATTCAGGTCAGGCAAATTTTTTCAACAATTTCTTCAAAGTTATGCCTTTTTAATTAAACTCAAAAATATTTCAGTATAAATTTTCGGAAAATATGCTCAAAGAGAAACAAAAATTATTCTGTGAATCTTCTCAGAGAAACAGAAATAAATGGAATGATGACAATGATGTAAAAAGAAAATAAATGGAAACTGAAAAAGACTAACGGTGACTAACCTATGACTGATGTTAAGAAGTGGAAGTAATACCAATTCAATGAGAACATGGGTCCGTAAGTTTTTATAGTTAATGGCCATTTTTTATAAGGTCATTTT
>NC_043006.1:4721347-4818847 GCF_006345805.1 Octopus sinensis | reverse complement strand
TGATTGTATCTCCCGTTCTGTTCACTTGCAAACTTTATCATTTTCCATACATCAACTTATTTGTTGTGCATACTTAAATATAAATACCCTATATATGTATGCATATTTCTCTACTGCCTTTACTTTCTTTTGAGATGCGCTACAATGATTTCAAGAACAAGCGGTACCCTAAGGGCACCTGCTGGCTTCCACCACAACCAAACTGTCATTTTAACTTAACGTCTGCAATTCTTTAAACCAACTTTGACTTAGCTGTAAGCTATACAAAACACTTCCGGCTGAAAGCAATTAAAAATGGCGCTTGCCGATGTGTATATTTTTATATCCTCATATTTTCAATTTTCAATCTCTTCTCGAACTGTCAGATGGCAATTTTATGCATTTTAAAGATATTAATGATTCGAAGCGTTCATTAAAGCCACTGTTTGTCTTCTATGAACACTCGTGCATATACATACGTACATACAACCGAGATAAGCAGATTCATGGAGCTAAGCTAGTTGGCCAAACGAGTTACTATTTCGGGACTTATCTGTGTTAACATCGTAAATCCTCAACTGAATGAATAACGAAATAGTTTTCTTTCTTTCATTAAATATACAAATTTGATATGATGTGTTTATGTGTGTGAATGTGTGCAAATATCCTCCACATAAGGTGTATAGGATATCTGCACACGTGTGCGCGCGTGTTACACATGGCGCGAGCCAGGTTACAAGCACCATAAAAGTATCATATTTAATTATTCTATTTAATGTTGAAGTGATTTTTTTGAAGGAAGAGAAATACAATAGATATTTATTGTAGACCTAAGTAATGACTATGAACCGTGCCTCACTCACTACCATTTCGTAAACTATCTTCGAAATTTAAATAAAACTTGTTGAGATGAACTGAGAGATTATAAACTAAAAACTGAAAAAGAAAATAATATCTATTATACACGACTGTTTACTTTCTATAATAGAATTTAACTAAGTATTCTTAGCAAAGAGCTTATAATTTTTTTGGTGAATAAATATACATTCACACAAAATTAAAACCAGTGAATTTTTCTTCGAAATCTATTTGATTTAATACAAATGTTGATGAAGTTGATGATTTAGCTTTTCAAAGAATTTATGTAAAAAAAAAATAAGGGGAAATTTTGGGGAGACGAAATTTCGAAATTTTCAGAAATTTGGATGCAAAGTAATTGGAGTTTTCTCTTTTTTTAATAACAACCATTTTTGGCGCATAGAAAGCACAAGACTTAGAATAATAGATACACAGCTCCCAAAACATGTGTGTGTGTGCCATATATACATGTCTGTAAGTATATGTATGTATATGTAAAAATTTATGAACATATATATATATATATAAACAAAATGTTGAAGAATTTCAACTTATCAATCAACGACACATCCTGGCACGCAATTTGTACTGACTTTCGCAATTCTGCCAAGGCACCACCATCTTTGTATGCAACATATGTTTTCTATTTTGCCGTTTTACATTAAAGGTGTACACCTATTGTAAAAGTTAATTAGTAATTCGTGCACAAAACGTTGCCAAATTTCATGAATAATTGAAAGTGATATTTATCAGTTTAATGCAGAAAATTTAAATTATGAAAATATCAAAATAATGTGTATTCATATTCTTCCTTCGCGTTTTACTGGCAGCCCTTAATACATGAGCGAAGAAACACTGGAAAGAATGGCATAGTTTCGCGGTTTCGGTCAACTTTTCTTTACTTTCATTAACTTCATGTGGAAAATACTTATTCAAAAATATGATCTGACGAAATGGGTTTTTCACTAAAAAAAACTGATGGATTCTTTTACTAAATGCTAATTGTTCGAACCGGCCAGATACCACGTTTATACCACAGAATAACAAAAAAAGGGGCTTGTCCTATGGAAACCAAAATGATTCCATCAAATCAGCAGTGTATTCCGACATTAGCAGAAACGGAATGTCTTTCAAATATCGTTAAAGCCCAAACTCCCATCTAGTTCATGGTCTCTGTGGCGTCATGAACAAGAATTTATTTTGCATATTAGACAAGTGCATCAAACAGTTTCCAAGACTGTTTGTCATGAAAACTAAAACTGAAGATGGCTATTCCACTAACAAAAGAAGGGTATCAGTAGATGGAGACCTGCAAACTTTGGTATGACACTGCGAAATTGATGTTAGATGGGCAATTTCATATTGCATACTCTTGACCAAAACATTTGATGATTTCTGCAATTCAATATGTCTCTTAATATGGAAATAAATGATCTGAGATGGCAGTGTTTCATAGGATAAAGTAAAAACATGCTGTGACAATGTCACCCAATTCCAGCAGGGACAATATATCAGCAGAAATGCGGTTTTGTGACCACTCTTTTTGGGTTTTCGTTTGTTTTTGTCCTAGCATGCAAGAACTTGTCCATATCGACAACGGCCAAAGTGTTTATTGTTTACTTCAGTCCAGTAACAGCTTCACAGCGAGTACGAGCTTCACGGGGGTAAAACTTACAACCCTTTAGAAAATGTCAACGTGGTCTCCTTGCAACAGTATTGTTATATAATCAGATTTCATCATCCATGTATAAGGAATCAAAGAACCACGAGTAAAAACCAACATGCCGTGGTCCTGATAATGCCAAGTTCATTTCAAGATCTTCGAATATTCAATTGGCACCATCTACAGAGAGAGGGAGAGAGAAAGAGAGAGAGAGAGAGAGAGAGAGAGAGGGGGGGGGTAAGAGGCATGCTTCCAGATGTTGAAATATTCTGCCCGCTGGTCATACAACTTTTTCGGATGCTTCTATATCTCAAACTCCGAACTGTTTTTAGGTTCTTTTAGTCATGCTATTAAAATTGTTTTAAACCATTGAATCCGCTTCAGCTTTGAGCCAAACATCATAAGCATGGATTTCCATCAAGCAGAACAGATATATTAGGACTGCAAAGATGTAGAGAGAAAGGAAGTGAAAGAGTGCACTGATGTGACTTTTTGAATTTTAGATGTGGTTCCTTGAAGTACCATTTCGTACCTACAAAACGTAACAGTCCCTATTGCCTAGCCAGAAATATGTATCATCAGAGAAGATCGACTCACAGAACTCAAAGAATTTTTACGAAAATAAAAGTTACCACCCTACTTATAGAAAATAGTATAAAATATGCAAAACAAATATCTATAGCACAAATTCGGGCAACCGAGGAAGAGTTACACAAAGCCAGGATAGTAGTTTCTGTTGTGACACATAACCCACGTAATCAGAATATATTAACGTTGCTAAAGAAAACTTCTCGCTTATCAAACAACTTATCAAAGTATTTAATTTCTAAGAGAATGTTTATCCAAAGCAAACAACAACCGAAGAACTTGAAACTATTGTTGACAAAGGTAAAGCATAAGCTAAAGAGCAACGACAAAAACTTCATAGTATCCAATTGCGCAAGTAGTAATCGTTGTGATGCATGTCGGTTTTTACATGTTCGTCATTGCATCAACACAAAGACCGGAAGAAAAATATTTACAAATGCAAATACGAACTGCAAAAACAGAAATGTAATTTACCGTATCAAATATCCGAATTATGAAGAAATATTAGCCAGACTGGAAATTCATTATCAGAGGGCCTGCAAATACACCAGCAGCAAATTAGAAAGAAATCCCAATAAGTAATCATCAGGAAATATAATAAGATCTTTTTTTTTTCATTTAGGGTATTCCCATTTTATAAAATTTAGGATTCAAGTAAAGTAAAAAGCAAGGTAAGAGAAACTAATTTTATTGAAGTTTAAAACCAGCTCTGAATGTATAATAATTTGTAAAGGCGGCGAGCTGGCAGAATCCTTAGCACGCCGGGCGAAATGCGTAACTGTATTTCGTCTGCAGTTACGTTCTGAGTTCAAATTCCGCCGAGGTCGACTTTGCCTTTCATCCTTTCGGGGTCGATAAATTAAGTACCAGTTACGCACTGGGGTCGATGTAATCGACTTAATCCGTTTGTCGGTCCTTGTTTGTTCCCTCTGTGTTTAGCCTCTTGTGGGTAGTAAAGAAATAGGTATTTCGTCTGCCGCTACATTCTGAGTTCAAATTCCGCCGAGGTCGACTTTGCCTTTCATCCTTTCAGGGTCGATTAAATAAGTACCAGTTACACACTGGGGTCGATGTAATCGACTTGATCCCTTTGTCTGTCCTTGTTTGTCCCTTCTGTGTTTAGTCCCTTGTGGGTAGTAAAGAAATAGGTATTTCGTCTGCCGCTACGTTCTGAGTTCAAATTCCGCCGAGGTCGACTTTGCCTTTCATCCTTTCGGGGGTTGATTAAATAAGTACCAATTACGCACTGGGGTCAATATAATCGACTTAATCCGTTTATCTATCCTTGTTTGTCCTCTCTGTGTTTAGCCCCTTGTGGTTAGTAAAGAATTATGTATAATAATTTGTATTTAACTTTATTTATAAATAACATTAATCCGAAAATTATTGTGATGCCGTAGTATGGAGATTACCTCCCCTTTAACTATAGTAAGGTTATCTAGCTGTAGTTACCGACGCCATGGCTGTATTATTAAATAAAACCTATTTTTAAATCAAATGAGAAAATCCCTTTATTTTAGTATTTGATTGATTCTAATATGTTATATCTGCAAAATGTCACACACTGCTAGGTATACTGTAAGTGTGTGTGTACGCGTATGTGCTTGTGTTCGTGTATGTGTGTGTGTGTGTGTGTGTGTGTATGTGTGTGTGTGTGTTTGTGTAAGTGTGTGTGTGTGTGTGTGTGTGGTGTGTGTGTGTGCGTGCGTGTGTGTGAGTGTGTGTTACTGCATGTATGATGAAGCTAAATAGATTAGGCTTCTGCTTAAACACTTATTTTCTATAGATTAAGTGTTTACACAGAAACCTTATCTAGTCGCTCCAATTGAACACTATAATAAATTGTAGATTTTTATAAATAATTCCACGTATGTAATTCAGTCCAATTAACGACTTGCGACAAACGTTTCAGGTGGTAAAATTGCTTTGTAGATATTTATTCGGAATTTTTTTTTTTTTTTTGTGCTTTAAAATCAATGCGAAAATAATTTTATTGCAAATAAAATAAAGAACGTGTTTAAATGATTACAAAGTTACATCAAATTACAGGAAATATTGGAGAATATAATTTATTGCAAAACGGCATCACTGTATCCGAGACAGGTTTTCACAGGTTTATATTCTTAGCAACTCAGCTGCAATATCAGGTGCTTTTGCATTTCAATATCAACTGATGATTTTCCGAAAATATATGTTTACCCAAATTTGCAGCTGGTTCCCCAGGAGAGCAATAATAGCTAAATCTTAATGATAACTCATTCTGAACACACCAAGACTTGACATGCTAATAGCATGGCTTTTACAGACCAATTTCTCTTTCCGCCACTATCTTCAAAATAAATAAGAAAAATAAAACAAGCGACTTATTATGGCTTCCCCATGTGTGAAGCGGTGTATTATGACATCTCTGCCAAAATAATTTCCTGTTTCCGAAATGTGAAAAAGTAAATATTTTCCTTTTGCACCGCTACATTCAACACCGTTCACATGGAATTGCGTTCCACTGCAGCTGCTGGTTCTTCGTCTATTCACTGACTTTCAGCAATTTGTATTAAATGTCAAAAAAACAAAAGCAGATTGATAATTTATTTGACGAACTGTGAGCCTCATATTCTGGTAATCTTTTCATATCCAGTAAATAAACACATTGATCATTAAAAAATTACGTAACGAAGTCAGTTCTTTTCGTATCGTGGATATTGTTTTGTTAATACAGTTGATTCTTCTTACTTGCAATATCTTCTAGAAAAAGATAACAAACGTTAAGGCCAGAAATGGAGGAAAATACAATGACCAACAAGCACTGGTATTGTCAATGTGTATATCACCCCATTGGTAACTCGTATTAATATCTAAAGCACTTAATAATTATAAATAAAGCTTTTTTGTGCAAAAATGATTCTGCCCTTAAAATACAGGCTTATCTATGCAGAACGTATAAACGAACAACTCGATTAGTTTCTCCAGTTGTTCACGCGCTCATCAAGGAATATTTAAAGACAGTGACTTATAATGCTTTCTACTTTAGGCACAAGGCCTCAAATTTGTGGGGAGGAGACTAGTCGATCACATCGACCCCAGTGTTTCGCTGGTACTTATTTTATCGACCCCAAAAAGATGAAAGGCAAAGTCAACCTCGGCGGAATTTGAATTCAGAACGTAATGGCAGACGAAATACCTATTTCTTTATTACCCACAAGAGGCTAAACACAGAGGGGACAAACAAGGACAGACAAACGGATTAAGTCGTTTATATCGACCCCAGTGCGTAACTGGTACTTATTTTATTGACTTCGAAAAGATGAAAGGAAAAGTCGACCTCGGCAGAATTTGAACTCTGAACGTAAAGACAGACGAAATACGGCTAAGCATTTCGCCCGGCGTGCTGACGTTTCTGCCAGCTCACCGTCTTACGGTGACTTATAATATTTTACGAAAATGCAACGAGCATTTTCTTTAACTTATTTGCTTGTCATTACATTCATCGGCGGCACATATTAATTAAATAACTGTGAAAAGAATCTTATGCTTACCTTTTATTTATGTACATTTTGCCTCACATGTATATTACGTAACTTAGCCATGGATACGTTGTCTCTGGCTCAATATGCCGTACCAATGAGTCAAATTCGTACCTTTAGTTCATCCCATTTTCCGTTAGTGAATTTAAACTTGTCTGTCTTTTTCCTTCTCTTTATTTTTCTCTCTTTCCTGCTCTATAATAGTCTGGATAAACATTTCTCATAACCTTATAATGACCAGATTATATTTGTCGAGTTAAAGGCGGCGAGGTGGCAGAAACGTTAGCACGCCGGGCGAAATGCTTAGCAGTATTTCGTCTGCCGTTACGTTCTGAGTTCAAATTTCGCCGAGGTCGACTTTGCCTTTCATCCTTTCGGGGTCGATAAATTAAGTACCAGTTACGCACTGGGGTCGATATAATCGACTTAATACCTATGTCTGTCCTTGTTTGTCCTCTCTATGTTTAGCCCCTTGTGGGCAATAAAGAAATATATATTTGTCGAGTTACTCTTCGTTCTTCAGAGCGCGGTATTTTAATCCTATTATATGTTACGCTTATTAGCATGGATGTGTGTGCCGAACGGGCAAAGAACAATAAACAGCACTTTTTCTTAAGAATAATTTTTATACTTATTTTCACTTTAAATAAGTTCAAAAATCATATCTGTTAGTCTCCCGCACAATAAAATTTACACCAATTGATAAGGTTTAAACATATGCACATTATTGACAAATTCTTCACACGATATTTCGATACTTTGATAAAGGAAGGTAGAGAGAAGGAGTGAGAGTTTTGGAGGGATAAATTAAATATAGTTTTAGTTATTCTACAAACAGAAATTTTATATGTTATATATATATATATATATATATATATATATATTGAGAGAGAGAGAGAGAGAGAGAGAGAGATAGAGAGAGAGAGAGAATATATATATATATTTCTCAATCTGTACCTACCCAATCCCCAACAGCCGAGAAACGTTGTAAAATATCTACCCAAGACGTGACGTTGTTTCCTCTGCAGCTGCGAATACAATCCATCTTGAACATTGGTGAACCTGAGTTGTAGGCGACCACCACTGGGAAAAAGTGGCTTTTAGTCCAGTAATGCAATTAATCCCTTTTTGCCTTAGTTAGTAACCATCTACCCGTATCCTTGACAGAATGCACCAAATGTTCTTCAAATATCCATTTCCGAACATATTTAATCATGCATGATTCCCTCTGCACTCATTATATTGTGCGATTCCAGTCAGACACCAAACAGATACACCACACCAGACCGCCTCATATATTTAAAAGATCGAAGTTACTCCACTTTTGAGAAAACTCTCCACTGCAACAAATATGCTTCACTCTCATTCATCTGAAGAAGCTAATTAAGGAACCAAACCTATCCTTCTATGTTTTGTCCCTGTCGTGGAACCAACTTGACAACTCATACACTTTTATGTATTTTTCATAATTTCAAAAGAAAATATCGATGATATCTTCCATTATCTCCGTGTGAAAAATTGCTAAGCTGTTTCACTCCTGTACTAAAATTAGTTGGATATTCTCTATGTGAGCAAATAATGTAGATTTTTTAAACCTCATTTTTTGCTACTGGGAATAGCGTTAATGTTCATAAATTTTTAAAAAACGCATTAATGAACATAGCCCAAGTGAATATCTCACCCACGTCCGTTTTGTTGAGCAAGCATAATTTTACTTTTGTTAGAAACCTAAATTTAGCATTTTTCTAATTCTAACCAGTCTGAAAATTGGTTTCTATACCTAATGTATGCATATTAGCATACGAACTTTTGTTTTGGTTCTGTTATATATATATATATATATATATATATATATTAATAGTTATCGCCATACTAATATGGCAGTCTTATAAATATAAGACTAAAGCTGTCACTGATTAGCTCCAAGAGGCCACCGCCTCAAGCTAGCTATTTGACACACGAACCTGCGTCCATTACAAACCGTCGAGCAAGGGAGGTCAGCCGCTTCATCCTGCCAGTCAGACAGCTACAGACATGTTTCAGGGTTGTTGCCCCTTATCAATGCAGCGTAGTCAGACTTGCAGGTGTCGCTACTGATCGTCCCAGTTCGAAGGCTTTATTTACCTAGTTTCAGTGGAATACATCCACTTGTTTTCAATAATAGAAATATTAAAATTACTAAGTCTCTCTCTATATATATATGTCTTTGGCTGAGATCGAAACTTGCTCCTGATTCTCTTAGTCATTCATTTGTTATTGGTTTCATGAATCTGTATAACAACGTGTTATGTATGAGTCAACACTGTATGTTACGTATGAATATTTCTAAACAGCAGAAGACATTTTCTGTTCGATTCTAGTTGACCAATTATTAAGAAGAAATAAATTCTAAAACTTCAACTTTTGAGACTACAAATCGAAGATAGGGATGTTTTAGTACCTTAAAACGACCCCAAGGAATGTGTTGATGGTCACAAAATCAAAATAAAAATTAAAGCACAAACATTAAAGGTAATTGTATAAATGCTAAACGTGTCAAAATAATTAAAGTAAATTGGTAATTACATCACGAATGCTAATGAAATAATGTAGCTCTTATTCCCACTAAACTTTCATTTTATATTTACACCACATATGTTTGGATAGAGCGGTATCATTTTTCTAGTTTGGGTTGCAAAAAGTGTGTATGGGGTGGTTGTATCGTGATTTAAAATAGTTTGTTGTAGACCCTATACATGTAACTTCAGTAGTTGGTGTAGTATTCGTGGTTAAGGTTGCACTATAGACAATATTGCTTGAGTGACAATTTTCTAAAATAAGTCCACACACCTACAAGAAACATGCACATACGTTTATGCAAGTAAAATAGAGGAATGATCTGGTTTAGAATCTCTTTCTCATTTTTTACAATACCCACTTTTTGCATATTTTAGTAAGTACAAATAACATATTATTTTATATTCGGCTTGAAACCGAATATAAGAAACATTTATTTTAAAATAACAGGTTACATACGTCTCCTTAAATACATGGATTCCTCTTCAAATCATCTTGAGCCACCCTGTCATTCATTTCATGATTTCGACTAAAGTAATATTGAGCGTGCATGCATGATAATTTTCTCATCGATTCCTAACATGGACATACAATTTCATACGATGTCATGCGAGTAGAATTATGTTGTTATATTTTATATTTCATATTGTACCGGTATATGTATATTCACATATATTTTTATGAAGTAATCCGGTGTTGAGATATATTCTGACGAAATGAATTATGGCTCCTGAAATCTCTTCTCCTTATTAATTGTTAATATATATATATATATATATATATATATATGTGTGTGTGTGTGTGTGTGTGTGTGTGGTGTGTGTGTGTGTGTGTGTGTGTGGTGTGTGTGTGTGTGTGTCTGTATGTATGTATATATATATACATATATACATACACACACAAATATACCTCTCATATGGACGCATTGTGCACAAATCAGTTATAATTATATCATTGGCAGACGATGCACACACATATATTTATATATATATAGGTGCAGGCGTGGATAAATGGTAAAAAATTTGCTTGTGTGTGTTTTTGTGTATGTCTTATACTGCATAAGGATAAAAACATCATTGAAAAAATATGATGTTCTGGGACTGAAATTACGTATTTGATTCATTGGGAACTTACGACGCTGTTGTTCAAAAACTGCAATATGCAATCAAAATAGATAAAGAATTATACAATTGTAGTGTAATCGCATTAAGCGGTAATTCTTTTGTCTGCTTTTGAACAATAGAAATTTAAAAAGCAATATACTTATTTTGATAAGAACAAATCATCTAAACACGTGATCTTGCAAGTATAAAGCGACGGTAGAAATGTTTCCATAACTTTTTCGAAAATAATTAAGTCCTCCATCGTTTTCTAGGAAATTATACAAGTACCACAAAGATAGATTATTCAAGATTTCTAGGAATCCAGCCCAATCAAGCTCGGTAACATTATATCAATGGTTATGTGTATGTGTGTATATATGTGCATATATACATACATATATATATATATATATATATATATATATATATATATATACATATATATATGTATATATACAATATATATGTACATATACGTACATACATATATATATATTATATATATATATACGTATACACACACACTCACATAATATATATATATATATACATACATACATGTATATATGCATGTATGTATGTATGTATGTATGTATGTATATATGTATGTATGTATGTATGTATTTATGTATATAGCAGTAGTAATTTTATAGCAGAGGTTCAAAACGAGACGTTTCTGCTGAAAACGCCCTCCCTTTTGATCTTGTAAAACTCATCAAGGTTTCCCCAACAGCACATTTCGCTTATCATTTGCGATTGGTGGCATTTTTTTTTTTTTCATTTTCCAACTCACTTTAAATTATCTGAAACACCCGTCGATGGGCGTTACTGCTCCCTTTGAAAAACAACTAATTTATACAATAATTGCTGTTCAATATTTATCATTATATTAAGATGGTTAATTAAGTCTATGATATTTTGATATCACTTCATAACTAAGTACATACATGATTATAGTATATTAGTTAAGTGGGTGGTTAGTCAAGTGACAAAACCCCCGCTAAGTCTTCTTTTTTTTTTAATAACAGTTTTTGTAATAACAACTTGGTTTCATTCAATTACACCATTAACTACATTACTCAACGTGGCAAGATCACGTGTGTTTAATATGCAGTCATTTTCAACCTGCATTCAGTTTCTCGCTTTTACACGGCCTCTTTCCTATTAATATTTTTTGGGGTTTTTTTTATTTGCTAACTTTCTTTAAGTATAGATGAGTAGCGATAACAACATCCCCTTCTGTCTAGGTAATTGTTTCTTGCCGTTTTGGCGCCTTTGAAATAGGAATGAGAAGGAGATGGACGAAGAACGATAGAAAAATTGAAATGAGATAAGTGAAGGCTGTTATTGTGAAAGAGAGCAGCATCATGAAGGAGGTGAGATACATTAGGTCGGCTGTGAGATAACAACAGTTGGACTGGTTCTCTCCACAGGAGTCAATATAAAACATTTTGTCAAACAAACAAAAAAACCTAATGGAACGTCACAAATTTTTATTTCATATTATCCCTGAACATCCTGGTATTATCTGCTTCCTTTATCTTTGAAAGAAGCGAAAATAAAAAAGAACACATTACGTTTCTTAATCATATATCCGGTTGTTGATCTACTATTTTCTGGCGTTTCCTTAATAGGGAATTTCATTCAAATTGCCATCATTTCATTAGACACTGTCATCAGTCTTTTTCTCTTCCTCATTACATTTTAGTCTCCCCTTTCTTTTGTCTTTCTTCCTCATAACAATTTATTACTGACACTATTCTTCACTCAGCTTTCGCAAAATCTTAAGACTTGACCTTATTCCTTATCTCAATGATGTGCGTCTATGAATATAACCATTTGCATAGCACCATATTTATATATATGCATATATGCGTATATATACACACACACATGCACGCACACGCACAGACACACACACACACACACACACATATATATATATATATATATATGTCTGTATTTACGTGTGTTTGTGCGAGAGTCTGCGTATGTGTGTGTGAAGGCGTGAAATCCATTAATTACGTTTCCTACGCTGACGCAAACAACCGCCCACACATAAATGAAGTTCCATCAACGCACAAACAAAATAAGATTAGATAACTGTAAACTACATATGGTGTTCTTTTGGTCTTGGACAGCAGCACGGCTTTCAACAAATTTTCAGTCGATCAAATCGACCTCCAATACGTATTCTATCAGTGTCTTTTTTTTGCTGAACTGTTTCGTTCAAGGACGCAAGCAAACATACACTGATTGTCAAGCGGTAACGACAAAGTAAGGCACGCACACGGACAGACGCAGTCCCAGTATATGGCAATAATCTTAACCGTACAGCTTTCTTTGTGCTTTCAAATACCTGTAGTAAGAGACTTGCTTCCCAACCACATGGTTCCGGGTCCAGTTCCACTACATGGCTCCGGGTCCAGTCCCATTACATGGCATTTTGGGCGAGTGTCTTCTACTATAGCCTCGGGCCGGCCAAAGCCTTGTGAGTGGATTTGGTAGAAGGAAACTGAAAGAAGGCTGTCATATATTCATAGTTATGCATATGTCTATGTGTGTTTGTCTTTGTGTCTGTGTTTATACCCCCATCACCGCTTGACCACCAGTGTTGGTGTGTTTAGGTCCCTGTAAATTAACGGTTCGGCAAAACAGAACGATAGAATAAATACTAGGCTTAAAAAATTAATCCTGGGGTTGGTTTGTTCGAGTAAAAACTCTTCAAAGTGGTACTCCAGCATGGCACTAGAACAAGGAACAGAATAAAAGAATAAAAGAGTGGTTGCGTGGTAAGAAGCTTGCTTCTCAACCACATGGTTCCGGGTCAGTCCCACTGCGTGGCACCTTGTGTCTGTGTCTTCTACTATTGCCTCGGGCCGACCAAAGCATTGTGAGTGGATTTGGTAGATGGAAACTGAAAGAATCCCGTCGTATATATATGTGTGTGTGTGTATTTATATGTGTGTGTCTTTGTATCTGTGTTTGCCCCCCCGCTTGACAACCGGTGTTGATGTGTTTACGTCCCCCGTAACTTAGCGTTTCGGCAAAAGAAACCGATATAATAAGTACAAGGTTTTAAAAATAAGTACTGGGGTTGATTCATTCGACTAAAAATTCAAGGCAGTGCCCCAGCATGGCTACAGTCTAATGATTGAAATAAGTAAAAGATAAAAGATAAAAGATATCTATTTATGTATATATCATTCAACCACTGTAGTGGTTGAATAATATTCTTAAGGTTGACATTTACTCTCTCGCAGCCTCTTCAAAGCTTTGTCACTAACTTATTTCCTAACCAAATTCAAAACTGTTAGCAGTTCTATAATAGTCACCTCCCAACCTAGTGAAATTTGGTTCAGTGGAAAAAAAGTTACGCTAAAATATGCGAAGTTCAGATGGGGAGAGTAAGGCGAAAAATCGACTTTGAATAAAAAGTAACTTTCTTATTTTAAAAGCAAAATATATTTTATTTAAGCTTAATGAGCTTTAATTTCGTTTCTGAATCAATTTTGTGAATTTAAGTAAATAAAAAAATTCTTAAAATTTAATTTGAAACCTTCTCCTAATCAAAACAGCTCATTTCTGTTTGACAATTAGTTTATTTCGTATCTTAATTAGAAAATATATAGCGCAAAAAATTTTAAAATTTTAAAAACAAAAAAATTAAAATAAAAACAAGGGCTCACTTGTTTTAAAAAAAAAACAAATAAACAAACGAAAATGTACGAATGGTTTGAATAAAATAGGTGCATTTCATTTTTCTTCTTTTTTGCTTCTTTTAGTTAGTAATTAATGATTGAATACTTAATTAAACTTACAATTATAATTCTCATAATTAACTTTTTAGTTTGAATGACTGTTTGATTGAATGATATATATTGATTGTTTATATCTTGCATTTAGGTAGTTAAAAATCAATATTTCGCATTTCCAGCACAGCAACTTGCGTTTTTTGACTACTACAATGAAAAAAATTGCAGATTCACCAATCCCCGATTTTTAGCCTTTTTTTTTTTTTACATAATCTAACACACTAATACTTGTTTACCACTTATTTAATATGTTGGCAATCAAACACTGCTTGAAGTCCAACGTCAAGTTGTAAATACGCACCACCTTTCTAGCATTAATTTATTCTAATAATTTTCTCTACAAAGGCGGTGGGTGCCCTTCCATCAAAGCATGGTCCACGTGCCGTAGGATGGATGCATTCGCTCATTTTCTAATTACAAATTTCGAATTTGTCATGAGCCAGTGTAACTAAAGTGCTCTTACGATTCATTTTTTATTTATTTAGATTAATACTTATTCTGCTTTTAATTCAATCATCAAACATGAAAAATAATTTTCAAAAATTATTTAACAAAAGTATTAAATAAAAAGAAAAATTTTTAATCAGGTAAAATTATAAATTATTAATTGTCACTATTTATTAGTCTAATTGCATTGCCTGGAAAAAAAAGCGGATTACATTGAAAAATGCGGACACATGGAGGTTAATATTCTTAAGATATTAAACCTGGAAAATTGCAAGACAAGTTATAACATCTTGGAAAGTACAGAACAAGTATATTTATACTCAAAATATTGCAGCTGTACTTAAAATTTTAAAATATATTTAGATTTAAAAGCTAAAAATAATAGCTTTCATTAGCTACTCTATAATTAAAAAATTAACTCAAATAATACATTTGAGGCTAACTGTTAGCAAAAAATAGCCCCATTAATTGCAACTTTTTAAATATGTAGCGGCAGACGAAGTACCGCTAAATATTTCGCCCGGCGTGCTAACAATTCTGCCAGCTCGCGCTTGAATAACAACAACAACAACAACAATAATAATGATAATAATAATAATAATGATATGTTTGGAATAACAAAAAAAAATGGAGAAAATGCTTAATGAAAGTATGAAATATTGGACTACTGAATTGATCGGAGGAAAACAAAAACTTGGAAAAGTGAACATTAGATGAGTAAAATTCCAAGGGAATTTCTTATTTCAAATACTATTCGTATTGGCCATGACACCGCTCTCTATGATACTACGAAAAGTTAAAATTGTTTGTGATTTTGGAAAAGGAAATGGTCAGATAAATCATCTCCTTTTCATGGATGATAAAAAGGTTTATGCGAAAAGTGAGAAACAGCTTGGAAGTCTTGTCCACACTATCCGCATTGACGTTGGTATGGAAATTAAAATATAAAAGTATGTTATACTGAAAATGAAACGAGGAAGATTTGAAGAAAGGCAAGGAATTGAAATGCCAAATGGTCAAACAATGAGAGCGGTTGAGAAGGGACAGTGGTATAAGTTCTTGGGAATACTGGAAGCAGACAAGATTTTAAAAAATTAAGAAATGAAACAAAATACTAGTAGGGAGTACATAAGGAGAGGCAGAAAATTATTATAGTCAAAGCTGAAATCCAAAAATCTTATTGAAGCGATACATTCAAGAGTAGTACCATTAATCAGATAACCAACGCTTTACACATTCGACATATAATACAAGCAGTAACACATCAAAAGACTGCACCACACATCAAGAGAAAAAAAAACTGACGCAATACAATACCGGGAAGAGTTTGCACACTCTCAACAATAGAAAAGAACACACAACGCTGCACACACCCCAGCAACACGGAGGTGCAGCAGGTGATGCATTATAAATTTGCCTGAAACTACCAAATGTTGAACAATAATAATAATCTGTGTGTATACATGCATAAATATATGTACATGCATACATGCATACATAGACAGAGAGAGAATATTTATTAAATTTTTATATATAAAGCTGAAGTTGTCTGTGTGTGTGTGCGACAGGTTTGGTAGCTTTCAACTAACACTATCTCCTCCAAGACCCTGCGGCGCAAGTTGACCAAAATTGAGAGTATGATAGAAAAAGGCTTGCTCTTCATTTCGTAGAAGAAAAATTCAAATCGGATCATGTTAACACCAAAAATTATTTACATCAAAAAGGTGCTTTTTTCCTATGAAAATCCCTATTTTTTACGATTTTTTTACTGCTGTGTCGCCATTTTTTGGCGTATTTCAACCAGAAAAATGTTCACTTAAAAAGAATAACAAGCTACATAATGCAAAATGTTTATTTTTCAAACATTCCAATTCTGAAGGGTCGAAACAAAAACAAGCCCGAGCAACGCCGGGCTATACTGCTAGTATAATAATTTAAAACAGACATTGACTAATTGTATCAATAGTCGAAGACAGATTAGCATTAATATGTGGTCATACGTTTTGCTATTACATCCGTTAGTCTTCTTTCTACCAGGTATGTTTTATTATTACAGACATTAGTCTCATCTCTTTCCCATATGTTTTACTTTCTATTGTTAGTCTCATCCCTTATCCTCATTCCCTTATCCTCATCCCTTATCCCGTTAGTCTCATCTCTTATCCTCATTCCAGATCACCGCACAGACTTTGCAAGTATTTCTTACCTCTTGACATAATCCGTTATTGTCACCCAAAACTAAAGAATATTAAGGAAACGAAGGACATTAAAGGAAGTTCTAAGGAAGTCTCCGACATCATTTACAACTAGAATCTCTTAACTAAACTGCCCATTTATGAGTTCTATGGATTTGACATTCCTCTGATCAAAAGTCTCCTACCAGACTGTAACATCACAGAATTTTTCAACAATATTCTCTCAAACCCTGATTTTATCAACCCTGGTGTAGCGCTGGGACTGGTCATGTACTCTACACGTTTTCTTTGTATACTAACGATCTGGTAATTGTTATCTCTAAGCACACGCACACATACACATACATACACCACCACCCACCTCCATATGCACAGTC
The DNA here is from genome assembly GCF_006345805.1 of Octopus sinensis. Lineage (NCBI taxonomy): Eukaryota > Metazoa > Mollusca > Cephalopoda > Octopoda > Octopodidae > Octopus > Octopus sinensis. The sequence goes on along the minus strand of NC_043006.1, from coordinate 4,801,745 downwards.
ATACACACACCTTTAATCTGATGATACAAACCATTCATTGTAGTTTTGGTATTTCATGAACAATCTTACATGGCATGCATGAATAAAGACAGTATCCTGAAAATGTTGGTGTCGCAAAAGTGCTTCAAAAATACGATTCAATTAGAAGACTCCAATAAAGCTACCATTTTAAACATATTGCATTCTCCTTTTGGTAGTGTTTAATTTTTTCTATAATTGTGTCCGTTTCTTCAATGTTGAAGATTACATCTAAATCCCAAACGATATTTAAATTATTCTCGCCCAATCAACATCAATATTGCGCTAATCTGTGCATGAATTTCATGTGCATTCCCTGATCACAGATAACTTGTATTTATTTAATCAATCTCAACACTCGACTTCGTGGGGTCGAGTGGGCTTTGCGCTTCATCATTATATATTTTCATATTTCATTCGATTTCTTTAATTTAATTATTTTCGTCTTCATTCATCCTCTTTTTGTATTTTAAGTTCCCCGAGTTTATGTTTGTGTTGTCCCATCTATGTATTGTCCCTTGTGGATAATAAAAGATCAATCTAATCAATCTCAAGAGAGTTAAAAGAATATTGATGAGATTTGAACTGAGAATCTAGAAATTTCAAATCAAGTATATTGAGACCTTTAATCCAGCGTCCAACCACATAAAGCAATTAAAAATCAATTATTTCTATGGATTTACCTTTGATGATTAATAGTTAAGGGCAGCGGCAAAATTTTGCTAACAATAACAATTTCAGTGCGATTTCTATTGAGCTTATATGATAGAGTGTTGTATAATAACTGTAAACTTAATATATATATTCCTTTTTTGCTGCTTATATATTCCCCCAGGAGGCATGCAACATCCTCTAGAAAAATAATTGGTTGTTTTAACTTTCACATCTTTCCACCTGTAGAAATATTCAGAAGTTATCAAAGATTGACCTTTTCTCTTCTCTGACATTTAGTCTTCAACGATATTTCAATCCCTCACCACTCACGTGCTTCACAATGAATTGCTTTTACTACGCTGTTATGTCACTAGTATCATTAAAATTAAATTAAAACACAAGTTGTACTTCTAACTTTTCCCAAATGTCAACACAACAAACTATCTCTACACAAATATCTATCAGAACGTGTTAGCAAACCAGACTCCATTCCAGGTGCTTTGCTTAAAAACTTAAGAAGCATAAATGTATACAACACCCACATTTTACCAAACATCGCCTTCTGTACACCCGACAGATCGTCCGTCCACAGCCTAATCAATGCTACCCATTACACATCTACCACACACTCATCTCCTTCACTCTCATCTCCCACACTATCTTCTGAATCCTATAACGTTTCACATCAGCTAAATGATTAGAGTTTTACACTGTCTATCTACAAGCAAGAGAAGGAACCTACGTATGGTACTTCGATCAGCTAGAAACAGTAACCAAATTTTGCTCGTACCCCCACCCTAACATTTTTTGAACAGGGAATATTGAATATTGCAATCTGGAGTAGTCTATACCTGAACAAGAGGATGTGTTAATCATAAGGTTGCTCATTTAGAGCTAAACTGGGGCTAAACACAACATCACCGACAAAGACATCTGGAAAGACTATCCTATTGCCATCGACTGACTGGATGTCACACACCATCGTAGTACTTGCAAGACTACTATCCAAAAAGCTGAGGATGCTGTGGAGCATCGCACCAACTTTGAGCTCTTTGACATCCCAAACTGCATCCGGTTCTTTAACTGGAATTTAATTGCATATTATTCAGTGATGTAAACAATTATTATCTTAATATGAACGGTAATTAGATCGTGTGCTCCTAAGAGACACCAAATGGCAATATTGTAATTGAAGAATGTTTTTGAAAACTTTGACTAGAGGCTGAGCAGGTTTTGTTTAGCTTGCCTATGATGCATGTGAACAACTTATGAGCAAGGTAAACGTGTTGTAAAGAATGATATTATATCATATGTGTGTGTGTGTTTGTGTGTGATGGATGGATGGATGGATGGATGGATGGATGGATGGATGGATTTATACAGGGTGTTCGGGACAAATTTAACGATATTTTATGCCACTTTTTTCAGGAACAGTCAAAGGCGTTGCAGAGCATAAAGATTAAAGGACAGACAAACCGATTAAGTCGATTAGATCGACCCCAGTGCGTAACTGGTACTTAATTTAACGACCCCGAAAAGATGAAAGGCAAAGTCGACCTCGGTGGAATTTGAACCCAGAACCTAAAGGGAGACGAAATACGGCTAAGCATTTCGCCCGGCGTGCTGACGTTTCTGTTTCTATACTACCCACAAGGGGCTAAACACAGAGAGGACAAACAAGGTCAGACAAACGGATTAAGTCGTTTATATCGACCCCAGTGCGTAACTGGTACTTAATTCATCGACCCTGAAAGGATGAAAGGCAAAGTCGACCTCGGCGGAATTTGAACTCAGAACGTAGCGGCAGACGAAATACCGCTAAGCATTTCGCCCGGCGTGCTAAAGGATTCTGCAAGCTCGCCGCCTTTGGATGTGCAAGAGTGTATATGCGCGCACGTGGTGTGCGAGACTTTATATGCGTGTGTATGCGTAGGTGGGGGCGAGTACGTGCGCATGCAGGTATGTATATTGTGTTTAGTGAATGCTTTAAGGACGCAGAGCTTTTAAACATGTTCCATATCTGAAAAAACCTGATCAAGTTGTAGGATATATTTCGTTCATGAATACGCATGCATGTATGCATCTTTGCATATATGTATGTTTGTATGTCTCAATAGGTGTATGCATGTGTGTATCTTTGTATGTTTGTATGCGTGGACATATGTATGATGCATGTATTTATCATGTACATTTATGCGTATGATTATTAGGAGTGCTTACACTTGTAATGTACAGGCATTCATAAATACAAGCATAGAACACGCATCAACGTCTAAATAATAAACCCAGCGTAATTTTCCGCAAAATTCTATCGCAACCTTTTGTTTTCTGTCTTCATTTGCACGTTCTTCTCTCTCTTTTACACAAACTACAAACCTGAAATGGATCTATTTATCACCACCTTTGTGACACAGCACGAGTGCACGCGCACGCATGCATGCAAGCATGCACACTTTCACACTCACAATTGCGAGTGGTCACATGCTCACACGCACATATACATATATATATATACGCATATGCACACGCACATATAGACACGCATATGCACACAGACACGCACACAAGTACTACTGCGCGCACACACACGTACACACGCACATATACATATATATATACATACGCACACACACAAGCACATATAGACGCGCATATGCACACACACACACGCACACAAGCACTACTGCGCGCACACACACGCACACACACACACACACACATAAGACTTGTACATATAACTACACATATACATGCATGGGCATACACATTGACAGACGTGCCTGCATACAAGCCAACCAACATATGTGTACACTAACTGTGTGTATGTAGGATATGTGTGTACGTGTATGTATCTAGGGTATGCATGTATGCGTATGTAGTACGCGTGTGAGTATCGACAAATGCTGCCCAGAAACCAGCTGTTGTTGGAAATCCTGAAGGCAAACCATCGGTACTCAGTTAAACCAAAAGCTATGAGGTGCCATAAAAATAGTGAAACTATACCGCAGTCAATTGTCCCGCCCAAATGAGAAAACTCCTCCCTAAAATCCACCCATGAGGAAGGAAAATATTGTCTATGAGAAGATTTCCAGTCCCTCCCCTGTAACCCTCCTTTGTCGACCATCTCCAGCTGATCTGATAAGCCAGCTTCTAGGGAACGTTAAGAATATACGAAAGTGTGTGTGTGTGTGTGTGTGCGTGTCAATGTATGTCGTTACGATTCAATAACTACACCTTACTACTATTAAGTCTTATTTATAGCATTATCTTTTGCTTCTTCTTTGATTCTTCTCCTTCCTCTGTTAACACGTTTTTCACAGTGACACGGGTTTAAGTAATAAAACTTCCTCTCGGGATTTTACCTCAGACAGGCGCACCTGGCCGAATCGATAGGATGCCCACCAGCGAAAGAATCAATAGTTCGAAACCCTTGGTCACGAGACAACTTTTAATAATCCATTCAATGTTGTTGCAACGAACTGATATCTCACCGTAATTAATGACAATAATAAATGCTTTCAGCCTAATCAAGGTTTCGTTAATAATGCTATCTTCAATTCTACACAGGAACATGGAAAGTTTCTTCCAAATTCTTAAAACAGAATCCGTTTAGACATTACATTCAACGCAAAATCTTCACAGTAAACAGGTTCTGGGAAAACCTATCCAAGTGGATCATCGAAGTCAAGTACAAGTATTACTATTTTCTTTTATCCACAAATCAAAAATAAATCTCTTTATTCTTTAAATTTTCTACATATTTAACAATTTCGAAAAGGAAGAACTTAATATCATTGCAGGAAACTTCTTTTATGACTTCATCTCCAAGAAGAGCTCTGCCCATGACCTTTTCACACTCTTCGAAATCCGTAGCAAAAATAGTATGGGGGATAGAACAAACTGAGCATCTCTAGAAAAACAATAGACTAGAAGTGGAGCTCTGGAGTTGACGTTTTAGGAGAAAGGGTGATTAGACGATGAGATTAGTGAAGCGCTTATTATTTGAGAGAGAATAGGATGAAGCTGGGAAGAAAACTGGGTGAGAAACCTGGTCCCGAGAAGAGTGGTTTCCAAGTATCTAGTTCAAGGGAACATAGACTGTGTACTAATTGAATAAGTAGACAGACAGACAGAAAGAGAGGTGGGTTAGCACATCTGTTGGTTAGACAGAGTTTGTAGTGTTCATGGTTGATATTTGGCAATCATTTTGACAACCTTGGATATGATGAAGTGCAGTTATATGGGCAACAGCAACGTCGTTTAAAATGCGAGACGGCGTTACTTTAGGAGCCAGAAATTGATCGGAGCTGAAGTGCTTTCTGATCCGGAAGAGGAAGGCTGTGGGATACAAAGTTAGTTATAGGACGTTTATGGTATTACCATGAAGATTCCTTGTCACTACTTTTAGGGTTTTCGTCATATGTCCTCTTTGAGTAAGGTACAAGGTTGTCTCTTTGAGATGAGCAATGATTGTATCTTTTTGGCGACATGTCTGACACTTGAGTGCGGAAGGTTAAGCAGGAGTGTGAGAGTGTATACGAGCGAGTGTCCTTTGAGGCGACAGTTTAGTCGTTAATGAAGAGGAGGAAAATGTAGGGGACATACTCTAGTGCATCAGAATTGATAAAGCCGGGATCAAATCATCCACCACCAGATGCTTCCGTAATGAGATGCAACGGGAAGCTTTCCGTGCAAGATATGAGAGATGGAGGAACACAGAAGCAGCAGGGTAGCTCGGAGCAGCTCATCTTGACATCAGTCCACTGCGTCACACCTTGGGCAAGTGTCTTCTACTATAGCTTCGGGCCAACCAAAGCCTTGTGAGTGGATTTGGTAGACGGAAACTGAAAGAAGCCCGTCGCATATATGTATATATATATATGTATGTATGTATGTGTGTGTGTATATGTTTGTTTTTCTGTGTTTGTAACCCCAATATCGCTTGACAACCAATGCTGGCGTGTTTACGTCCCCGTAACTTAGCGGTTCGGCAAAAGAGACCGATAGAATAAGTACTAGACTTACAAAGAATAAGTCCTGGGGTCAATTTGCTCGACTAAAAGTGGTGCTCCAGCGTGGCCGCAGTCAAATGACTGAAACAAGTAAAAAAGTCAAAGAGTAATAAGTGAGGAAATGTAAGAGATCAAGTTCTCGGTAGATTGAGATTTCTATAAGCGATACTTGCGGTCACCGAGAGAAGGAAGGACTCGAGGTGATTATTAACGACAGCTTCAATCATCTGTAGTATGTTTGGATCCCAAACATCTTTGACAAGTTAGGGATCCAAAGGGCCAGTTGTAATTTTAGTGGTGTGAAAGCTTAATGGGAGGTTGTAGGATGCCCAAAGTAAGTTTTTACTTTTCGAATAATTGTATTTGGGAAGTTTCGGTAATGGGTGAAAGTTACCCTGTTCGTAAAGGAAGTAATATTTTTACAGTTCTTTAAAGCACATTCTACCAGGAATAGTTAGTGTAGAACTGGAAATGTTTCTACTAGTTAGATAACTTGAAGTACAAGGTCAGAGAGATATGAAGTGTTGTGCGTCAAGTGGACTTGTAGTGTGTTATCTTGTACTTTATGCCGTAGATAGGGTTAGGGAAGCTTCACGTGTCACTCACGGGATCGGGCCTATTCTATCTTCCGATGTGTACCAACTGGGGAAAATCTTAACACTTAAACCTCCGTAATTCATTTGATTTGGTGCCATTAATACTCAAAGAGATAACATAAACTTGATGCATCAAGGAATTGTGCTATCCTCTAACCGAAAGTCTAATCTCAATATTTTCAAAAGAGATTTCTCCGCTAGAGGAGACCAGGTTAGGATTTTGAACCGCGGGGTTTGTTAAATATATTTATTTAACCCATTAAAGAGGAATTCGTAATGGAGTTGGGATGCTCGACTGGAAAAACAAATCGTATTTTCTGTAGTTTTGAGATTAGATGACAAAAAGAATTATAATTGTTAATCTGACACATGCTACAGTTAACATTTTTGAATACGTTATTTTGAGGGTTTACTGACAATGAGATTATACTGACCTAAATGGCTGCGCAAAATAGTAGATTGTTGGATTTTACTTCCAGTTGTACCGAAGAAAGATTAGCATTTCATCTCTCAGATTATATAAAGAATTACTTAGTAATATGATTATAAAATTTAGAAGGAGGTGTCTGTGATGCAAAGACGTGTGTCCATGTTACTTCTTGCAACAGAAATTTTTAACACATTATATCATTAGAAAAAAAAAACAGAACTCTCTGAAAACTGGCGAACAATTGCTTTCGAAGCAGCGTCTCACAAATATCCCTTAAATTATCTTCACAAGGCTAGCATGCATAAGATTCATTTCATATCATTTCAGACGGGCCAGCTTTAACCACACACACACACACGCACGCACACACACGCACACACACACACACACACACAACAGAATTCTGACTTAATACACAGATCGATAATTACAATAAAAATTATAACACACCTATACAATTAATTTCCAATACGTACAAAGAATACGTATCTTATATCCATGCGATCTATAGTATATGGAGGGCATCAATTATTAAATAAAAAACGACTGACATACGTCATTTATTAATATATCGTTAATACCTTCCAGAATCTTTTCCATTTGCTTCACGTCTTCAATTGCAATACTTTGCGATTCCCTTCCTACAAAATACAAAAATATTGCATACCATCGAGCAAACAAAACTAAAATTAGCTTGCGAAACCAAAATCTTGGTTTCAGATTTTGGCACAGGGCCAGCAAATTTAGGGGGAGAAGTTAGTCGGCTCCATTGACCCCCGTATTCAACTGGCACTTATTCTATCGAGCCGAAGGAATGAAACACAAAGTCAACCTCGGCGGAATTGTAACTCAGAACGTATAGACGGGTGAAATGCCGCTAATCATTTTGACCGGTGAGCTTGCGATTTTGCCAGGTCGCCGCCTTTAGGAAACCAGAATAATGCGATATGATTGTATAACCAGATTATTTCCCATATCATAAAGTGTGTGAAGAAAATTCGAATCATATCAAGGACATGCACTTGGCACACAGAGCTGGATTGGTTTTCTTCGTGTTCTAGAGAAGTTTTAGGGTTGGCGATGGATGTAGTGTATTGGTAGGCATACAATATGTAGTAAGTTCTCATTTGGTTGTGTATGGTTGGAGGCTAGAGTGCTGTTATTTGAAAGGTTTCTGGTGTTGTGCCCGCTCTAATGACCCCCTTATAGTATCGGATGCTTCCTTACACGACGTGGCATCCCACTCCATGAAACACAACAAAAGACAAACACATCCTTCTCGTTCACGGTACATCTCCCTCTTTCGGATTTGCATAAACCTTTTCCCTTCGCCTTTTCCTAATACTGATACACCCAAAGTGTAGTTATGTAAGTTCCGAGTTGGATGAAATTGCATGTTTGCATATGCAATACTACCTGTGTTGTTTCAGGTATTAATATATAGATGTTGATTTTAAGGCGGCGAGCTGGCACAATCGTTAGCACGCCGGCAAAATGCTTAGAGGCATTTCGTCCGTGTACGTTCTGAGTTCAAATTCCGCCGAGGTCGACTTTGCCTTTCATCCTTTCAGGGTCGATAAAATAAATACCAGTTGAACACTGAGGTCGATATAATTGATTTACCCCCTCCCCCGAAATTACTGGCCTGATGCCAACTTTTGAAACCAATATATAGATGCAGAGAAGAGACGAGCTGGCAGAATACTTCGTTCATCTCTACGTTCTGAGTTCAAATTCTGCTGGGAGTCAACTTTGCCCCCTTCCTTCCTTCCTCATCTTACTTTATCGATAAGGTAAGTACCTTTGGATTCTGTTCTTTTTTACGTATAAAGCATTCAATATTTAAAGGTGCAACCATGGATTTATGTATTTCTCTGTGAGTGAGATATAAAGACACACACACACGCAAACATGTATATATGAATGCATGGATGAACCTACGTATCTAAAGTGTATATGAATATTCATGTATTTCAGAGTATGTGTGAGAGAACAATATGTATATATATATATATTAGAAAAAATGAGGTAATCAGATCGGATGGTTCATATTTATAGATATTTATTTATATATTACATTTTTTACATATATATCATATCATTCAGATCATATCATTCGGATTAGCGCTTTCTCCCAACCGAGTGGGCTTTTCAAATCCCACATATATATATATATATATATATATATATAATAGGCGTAGGAGTGGGTGTGTGGTAAGTAGCTTGCTTACCAACCACATGGTTCCGGGTTCAGTCCCACTGCGAGTGGATTTGGTAGACGGAAACTGAAAGAAACCCGTCGTATATATCTATGTGTGTGTGTGTGTGTGTGTGTGTGTGTGTGTGTGTGCGTCTTTGTTTGTCCCCCCAGCATCGCTTGAAAACCGATGCTGGTGTGTTTACGTCCCCGTAACTTAGCGGTTCGGCAAAAGAGCCCGATAGAATAAGTACTAGGCTTACAAAGAATAAGTCCAGGGATCAATTTGCTCGACTAAAGGCGGTGCTCCAGCATGGCCACAGTGAAATGACTGAAACAAGTAAAAGAGTAAAAGAGTATAATGTATATATATACACACACACACACTCACACATACATACATTTATATATGTATATATATATATATATATATATATATATACACACGCACACATTTATCTACGTATATATGACACAAATTTATCAAAAGAAAATAAAGAAACTGCTGCTGCTGCTACTATGTGTGTGTGTGTTTATGTGTACACGTGCAATGGAACGGTTATTTATTTGTCTTCTTATCCTATATAAATGTGTGTACTTGTTGGATTGTGGAAATCTGTCTATGTCTGCTCTTTTGCACATCATCATCATCAACCACTAATTTCCTATACTAAGTCATTTCATCGTCCCTGCCTCCCACTTTCTCTCTCTCCTCCCTTTTTCTTCCCCTCTTCTTTCTTCATTTCTTCCTCCACATTGGTCAATAAACTCTTCTATTTTCATGTCTCTCAGTTTTTACTTCTTTATTCAAGCACACCCTCCCGCGGTGTGACATAGCCACATTAGGCACCTGTGTTTGTTATTGTTTGCCATCAATAAGTTCATTAGCAGTTTTACGGAAGACCAAAGGGTACACTATCAAAAATATGTATTATGAAGTGCCTATTTTCTTAGATATATTTTAATTACTATCAAATTCAAAACTTGAGCACAATAACCATAACGGTTTAGTTTACTTCTTTAAAAGCGGCGAGCTGGCAGAAATGTTAGCACGCCGGGCAAAGTGCGTAGCCGTATTTCGTCTGTCGTTACGTTCTGAGTTCAAATTCCACCGAGGTCGACTTTGCCTTTCATCTTTTCGAAGCCAATAAAATAAGTACCAGTTACGCAACGTGGTCGATATAAACGACTTAATCCGTTTGTCTGTCCTTGTTTGTCCTCTCTGTGTTTAGCCCCTTGTGGTTAATAAAGAAATAGGTATTTCGCCTGCAGTTACATTCTGAGTTCAAAATCCGCCGAGGTCGACTTTGCCTTTCATCCTTTCGGGGTCGATTAAATAAGTACCAGTTACGCACTGGGGGTCGATGTAATCGACTTAATCCGTTTGTCTGTCCTTGTTTGTCCTCTCTGTGTTTAGCCCCTTGTGGGTAATAAAGAAATAGCTGGGGTAAACTGGCAGAATCGTTAGCACGCCGAGCAAAATGCTTAGCAGAATTCCGTCCGTCTTTACGTTCTGAGTTCAAATTCCGCCGAGGTCGACTTTGCCTTTCATCTTTTCGAAGCCAATAAAATAAGTACCAGTTGAGCACTAGGCTCGATGTAATCGACTTACCCGCTCCTCCTAAATTACTGGTCTTGCGCCAAAATTTGAAATACCAATATCTTTCTCCAGTAAATTTCAATGTCTTCTTTCTGCTGCTGATGCTCACTTGGAGTTCGTTGCTTTCTGATTGTAAAGGTTATATTTATTTCTACCTCAACAATAAAAGACGAAATTCCAATATAAGGTTAACTAAATATTTGCTTTGTTACTGAAATAACTTATTCTTTTGTATGAGATTACTACAAGTTTATGCTTTATTTTGCCAGCGACTGAAGAATAGACGATTTCTAACGAGTGTTTTCATCACAAATATAAGTTCGGTGTTTAATTTAATCATAGAAAAATAATATACACAACTACTTTAATTGCTGTGACGAGCCAGATGGTATTAGATTCTAATTCTTATGTAATAACCCTTTCTACAATAGGAACAAGGCCTGAAATTTGGATGAGGAGGCTACTCGATTACATTGACCCCAGTGCTCGACGGGTCAAGAATTTAAACACAGAATGTAAAGACAGTCGAAATACGTATTTCTTTACTACCCACAAGGGGCTAAACTCAGAGAGGACAAACAAGAAGAGACAAACGGATTAAGTCGATTATATCGACCCCAGTGCTGGACGGGTACTTATTTTATCGACCCCGAAAGGATAAAAGGCAAAGTCGATCTCGGAAGAATTTAAATTCAGAACATAAAGACAGTCGAAATGCCGCTAAGCGTTTTGCCCGGCGTCCGAACGGTTCTGCTAACTCGCCGCCCTAATTTTCCCGTCATAGTACTGCTGTTTATAGTGGAAGATTGTGCTTAAATCATATTCCAAGGAACTGTTTGGCAAAGTCGATCTTAAATAATGTGTTGTTTGCAACCCGATTTTCAGGACGGTCAGTAATTGACCATCCTGTACAACCAAAACCACAAACTATTAGTATTAACCATTTGGCGATGTCAATAGAATATTATTAACATTGGCCGATTTGCACTGTGTCGTTATTAACAACTCTTGAATTTCAGTTGTCCAACCAACGTAGACATAAACATGTACCGTAATGGAGTTGAGGAAGTACTGTGAGTAGTGATATAGTGCAGAATTTGGGAGAATTTCCGTTGTTTCCGATACTAGTTCCAAATTGCTTCGTGGGATTTTGAACTAAGCAATTCATAAATAAAAGCGTTAAGTAAGCGAGGACAAGTGTATCAGAGAAGGGTGAATTCAGAGAGATATCTGTCACTGGGATAAAGCTATGTTCGAAGTGCTGTTATTCGTTGGAAACTTCGAAGCGAAGTAGAGGAAGGTGATGTATTTGGAGGAGCAAGAGAGAAAAATATTGATCTGAAGTAAGTGGATGACTTTGTTGCTAATATCTAGGTGAGAGAGGTGAATGGTAGGCGAGGAGATTAGAATTTATGTATGTTTAGACATAATTTTTCATAGTGCAACTTGAAGACAGAGCTTTTTTCCGGAAATGGACAAAGAAAAAGGGGGAGAATGGTGGCTTGGGTGTATGTTAGAAAGGATGTATCTAGGTTGGATCGGAGTATACAAATGTTAGAGAAGAGGAGCGGGTTTAATTTTCGTGTACATGGGGTGGGGGTGCTACAGTAGTCCACTCCAGTAAATATTTGAGTTATACCGTCAAATTTCTAAGTGTTAGTAGGGTGGAGTTGCATATGTAATATACTGAATTGAAAAACTTTGATTAATCGAAGTTATCCAAGCAATCACTGGATCTGATAGGTATAATCTAAAATCATCGAGCAAAGATATAATCCCAACAAGTTAAATTGATTGATATTTATACAATAGACACAATGCTGATAATAATGTGTCTCGTCTTTCCGAGTGGGGAGTCTGAGGTTAGGCTAGGTTTTGGGAAAAAATGCTGAATCTTATTGACCAATAAAGTTGATAACCAATGAAAGTATCTGGTCTTGAAAATTCCTGTTATCAGCTCTCGACCGTCTTATAAAGGAATAATCGTTCAGGTACCGTTTTATTATGTTTATCTAAATATACTTTTTCTCATCCTTAAAAGTAAAATCTCACTGTTTTGTTCAAAGTTTTTTTTTTTTTTGCATAAGGTAACATTATTCTCTGCTAATGAAATCCACGAATATATAAATCTAGATTTAATGACAATAGGAAGCTCTGAGCTTCTAAAACTGAAACAAATGAATATGAATTTTCATCCCCAGTGAATCAGTTTAAATCCTCCATTTGGAACCATTTCAATTTTCTTTCAATGTCCAAGATGTTTGAGGTGGTGTTCAAATGGTTTTTTTTCTCGTTTTTGATACTTATATTGTGTCTTTGAACTGTCAAAGGAGACAGGATTGGCATGGTGCTCTTGGACGTAATGGAGTTAGTGGAAATTTGAAGTAAAGTGTTTAGATTGCACGTGGATGGGCCTTAGGTGAAGAAGATTAGGAAGGAATAAATAATGATATCATCTGAGTAGGAATGGTTGTTAAGGTTACGACAATTTGGTCGTTGATGTATCAGAAGGAAAGTATCGAGGGCAAGATCGGGTCTTGAGGTATACCAGAGTAGATCAAATGTTAGTTAGAGACGTGCATCAATGCAATGGTGCAATCTGACAAAGATGGAACGCATCTGCAATCTTTCACCATTTACTCTCCACATTCTATGAAAACTAATAAGTGCAGATTTTCGAAGAATCATAAGTTTCTAAAGAAGTTGTAAGTGTTGTTGATGTGAAGGAACTTAAATGTTACAAATAATAAAATTATAAAATAAGCCAGGTTGGCAAATACTCTCAGTTTTCAATTGTCGATCTTATTGGCTCCGGTATATACTCGGACTTTTTTTTATCCATTCCAGAGGATAGAAAGACAAAACCGAGCCTCATAAGAAATTGGAGTCAGAACTTCGTGGGAAGAAACTAGATGCTGTAGAACATCTAGTCTGGTACTCTGGCGTTCCTGCTGCGCAAGAGCCTCGTTTTTTATGGCAACTTAATGAAAGAAATATTAGGAAAATTAGAAGCAAATATCATCATCAATATCACTATTACTTCCGCTGTCTTTACGTATGAAACACGTGAGTTTCTTGTTGGATCGTGGAAAATCTATTCGCGATGATGATCACGATCAAGATGGCGATGAATGAAATCACAAAATAACAGATGATAGCTTGTCATTTATTTCAAAAGAATAAAGAGTTTGCTTGAATCGCGCTATGTTTGGTGCCAGATATTTTCAAAATTATATTACTGGTGTATTGTAATATATATATATATATATATATATATATATATATATATATATATATATATATATATATATATAGCATATAAGTATAAAAATGAACATTGTCTATTTAATAAAAAAATTCTCTATATGGCTGAACAGTGCTCTACGTTTTAAAACTGATGTAATACATTGTTTAAGTAAATGAAGTAGCATGAAACGATTGTACTACACTACCTTGGATATCCTTATTGCTTATTTTCAGTATATATATATATATATATATATATGTATACTTTCAGTATGTGACCTCGTGAGTACCACTGGCGATTTTTTTTCCTCTGTCTTCCCTTCTCGGGATCTTTCCTTCTCCTATGTTTCCGACGAAGAGCTCCGCTCGAAACGTTAAACCCTCCTTCTTCCCTTCTTTCCTGAGCGTCCAATAATACTTTATTTGTTCCACGTCCTTGCGTTGTTGTGTTTTTTTGTTTTCTTATTTGGATTAACTATATATATATGTATATATATATATATATATATATATATATATATATACATACATACATACATACATACATACATACATACATACATAATATAGTTCAAACGAATTACTAAATACTGCGCAACAACTTTGCTTTAATAGTGAAATTTTTCTTTGCACTTTAGAATAGGCGTTAATTATCATCATAAAAACTGCCCCTGCATTCGCTGTAGTATATTTACTTGAAAAGTGAAGACGAGGAAGGGGATAGAAGTGTGGTTTCTTGTAAATTAAAGCAGAGTGTTGTAGGCTACAAGCTAGCAACTCAATATTGACGATTCAGCATTCATTAGTAAAAAGTCTGTTGAATGTAAATCGTCAGGCCTCAGAATAATAAACAGAGCATCGTGAGAACATCGCATTCTAGTCGATAAGTAGGATAGCGAGAGAGACTGAAGGAACAAAAAGAAATACATCTGAGAAAAGAAAATTATGAAAAAAATAAAATAGCAGCGCATCGGAGAGGGCGCAGATACAGAGCGATATACTCACAGCACGGTGCACCTGTATAAATAATGTACATGCAAGCTGACGAATGTGTGGGCTGAAAATCCAGGAAGGAAACACAAAAAAAATAGAGAAGCTTCTGAAAAGAATTTGTCTCTGATCTATAATAACTTATTGTTATACATGTTATTAACGATATTTTCATTTGAATATTAATGTGGTTTGTGTGTTGAACAAATTTTTCGATATCTTAAGTGGCTTCTAACCTAAATAGAAAACATTCGACACCTCCTGTTTAAACAGAAAACTATTCTTACTCAAAACATCTCAAAAAAGTATTGCTTTCTGTTACACTTTAACGATGGCCAGGTTAATAGTTCTTATTGTAGAAGACACTTAGCTTTAAGGGTCTCAGCCAATCTAGATGTAAGTAGTCATGACTAATAAATAGGTGATAAAATTCACCATTGCAATCAGGAGTATCACTGACTGTTTTCTTTAGCTTGCAGTACTCACAGAATCAGAGGAATATAGTTTTAAGAATGATGACTCTGCCAGAATTGCGACACAAATGAAGTCGAAATCTTCAAGTATGTCAGTTATCATCAGCCTCTCAATGTTCTAATATTTTTGAACGCTTCACTTCAAAAACATTTATAAGAAAAATCGGGGGTTCACTGGCAGACACAATAGATAGATAGATAGATAGATAGATAGATAGATAGATAGATAGATAGATAGATAGATAGATAGATAGATAGATAGATAGATAGATAGATAGATAGATAGATAGATGGATAGATAGATAGATATAGATATATATGTAGAGAGGAGCCCCACAGCTTTTGGCATATAATTTACATCGTTGTACGGACTGAACATAAACTTACCTTTGAGTTTTTCTAAGGAAAGGAAAAAGAATTTCACTTCAACCATTTTGTCTTTTTCGTAGCTTCAAATCGAAAATTGCTTATAAAATTTACCGGTGGCTTATCTCTAGCTTTATAACGTATTAAGTTTACTAGTACCTTATCTCTAGCTTATAACGTATTAAGTTTAACGATAGCTTATCTTTAACTTTATAATGTCGACAACTGTCTCATATCATTTACATTTCTTCCAATCAAGGTAGTGGGGTGGAAATAATCTTGGTTGAATAGTTAGTTGCAATCCCGAAGAATATTCATTAAATAGTAAGGTATCCATTCAAACTTCCTGGCATCTCAATCGTAAAACTCAAGCGTCTCTGACCCCAGAATCAAATATAGATAAACAAACTAGCTCGCTATTCTCGGTCGTCTGAACTGATTTCTGTTCCAATTATGTTTTATAATACAACTGCTATCAGTTTAGTTCGAACTTCATCCCACAAGTATCTCTTATAAAAACGCTGAAATTTTTTTTTTTAAATACTCCTTCTGTAGTTTCTCTTTAAATAAAATATAAAGAAATATTTTGATATTCCGCTAAACTAACGCGTCCGTTCCCCATTTCAGTATGGCTGGCATAGATACCTCATTCTGACATCATGAATATGTCGTCAAGTTAAGCGGAGCAGTTCTCATCCTGTATTTCTTCTCCAATTAGTTTTCTGGTTAAGAAAATCCCTACAAAGTTGCTGGTTTTCTTTTCCCTTATTTCATTGTTTCGGCATTTTTGTTCGTTTTACATCCATTCATTCATTACTGCACTCTTCTTCACTGCACGTTTTAATGAAAAAAAATATCGTAAATGTTTTCACCAACAAAAATGAATACATATGTGTATACATATGTATTTATTTGTGTATACATATGTATATGTGGCACTCCGTCGGTTACGACGACGAGGGTTCCGGTTGATCCGAATCAACGGAACAGCCTGCTCGTGAAATTAACGTGCAAGTGGCTGAGCACTCCATAGACACGTGTACCCCTTAACGTAGTTCTCAGGGAGATTCAGCATGACACAGAGTGTGACAAGGCTGGTCCTTTGAAATACAGGTACAACAGAAACAGGAAGAAAGAGTCAGAGAAAGTTGTGGTGAAAGAGTACAGCAGGGATCACCACCCCCACCCCTGCTGGAGCCTCGTGGAGCTTTTTAGGTTTTTTCGCTCAATAAACACTCACAACGCCTGGTCTAGGAATCGAAACCGCGATCCTACAACCGCGAGTCCGCTATCCTAACCACTGAGCCATTGCGCCTCCACATATATATTTATGTGTGCATGCATATGTGAAATATGCACACTACTTAACAACTCACAATGACGCATTAATATATGTATGTCCATATCGTGGCTTAACCCCAAGTCATTTCTGATTATTTGATCAAAGGCGTTACATCCGCAACTGTCCCAGCTTCTATTCAGCCATAGTGTATCTAGAACTACACTACCCAGTGTGTCCGCTCTCTTTTTAAGATGATAGACTTTGATTAGAGGAATTCTTAGCTTCTATTTCAAACAGGTTGAATGACACCGTTAAGGCTCTTGCATCTGCGCGTTGCATCTTGATGCTTATAAGCGTGAAGCACGCAGCCATACATATGTGGAATATGAGGAGTTGAAGAGGCAGAGAGATGGACAGGGTAGAGAGTGGAGAGAGAAGTGAAAAGAGGTTGAGAGGGTGAGTGAGAGAGGGAGAGTCAGAGGAAAGGGATCTCGAGAGGGAGCAAAGGAGAGAGAAAAAATAGAGAAGAAACCATGAAAAGACGGAAAAAGAGAAGGGGGAATAGTAAAAAGGAGAGGGGAAGGAAGAGAAAAGAGGAATTGGGCGAAAAAACGAAACAGAGGTCAAGAAACATATGATGAGAGTCAATACCATACAAAAATCTAGAAAGGGTAAGGGTCGTATGTGGATTATGGGGGCGCGCTTAGTGACTGAGACTAAATTTCCTCTCGTGTATACCGGGGGTGACAATCTCTGTCTTAATATTAAAACGCATATGCCTCTCGCTCTTTCTAGATGCTTTTTATATTAAAGCCCCCACTGTATATTTCCTCACATGTATTTCAGTTTCTACGTCCAATTCCTTTTCTCTCCCACTCGTGTCTCTTCTCCCTCCTTCCTTCCACTTTGTCCTCTCTTTTCTCCATCTCTTTCCTTTCATATTTTATCTTTCCTTTATTCTTGGCCTCTTTTTCTCTCTTTTCTTCTCTTGTCTCTCCCCTTCCCCTTCGCTCTCCTGCTTTTTTTTATCTATTCCTCACCCTCCCTTTCCCCTTCCAGTCTTTCTCCCACCATTTCCCCTCTCTTCCCGCTTTTGCTTCTCTCCTGCTATTTCTCCACACTCCAATTCTTTATATTCCCTACTAATAACACATGGATGTCTATGCAGCTGTGTGTATATTGTGTGCATTCGGGTGCTTGTGAATTCTACCCAAGCCTAGTATAAATGGGAGACGTGTCGCTCAAACATTTTACTGTAATGCGATTATATATATATATATATATGTGTGTGTGTGTGTGTGTGTGTGTATATATATATATATATATATATATATGGAGGCGCAATGGCCCAGTGGTTAGGGCAGCGGACTCGCGGTCGTGGGATTGCGGTTTCGATTCCTAGACCGGGCGTTGTGAGTGTTTATTGAGCGAAAACTCCTAAAAAGCTCCACGAGGCTCCGGCAGGGGGTGGTGATCCCTGCTGTACTCTTTCACCATACTATCACTCTTTCTTCTGTTGGCCTACTCGCTTAGCCAGCGGGGTGGCGTCATTCGAAGGCTAAAACAATGCGAACGCATTGTGACCAGCGATGTGTAACAACATCTGATGGTCTGGTCGGTCACGTGATCACGTGATGTGATATATATATATATATATATATATATATATATATATATATATATATATATATATATACGAAAGAAGGTTTGAAAGTGCAATTTTAAAAGATGTTTATTTACTTTACCGGTTTCACTCTTTAGAAAAAGATTGTCAAAAGTAACATGTAAAAGTTTGGTTGTGTTAATTATTGGTTGCCACAAATTGCTACAATATATATATATACAGTTTTTGGTAACAAGGACATGTTAAGGACATAAAAATGTTTAACAAGTTCATGAAAATATTGGGCACAAAAGATTCCAGCATCAATATACATTCTCAAGAAAATGTTAAAGATAGTTTCCAGAAGGAATTATTAAAAAGTTCAGTGGAATATTGGTATTGTATCTGTATATTCAGATACAATATATACAGATCTGAATATACAGATACAATACCAATATTCCACTGAACTTTTTAATAATTCCTTCTGGAAACTATCTTTAACATTTTCTTGAGAATGTATATTGATGCTGGAATCTTTTGTGCCCAATATTTTCATGAACTTGTTAAACATTTTTGTGTCCTTAACATGTCCTTGTTACCAAAAACTGTATATATATATATTGTAGCAATTTGTGGCAACCAATAATTAACACAACCAAACTTTTACATGTTACTTTTGACAATCTTTTTCTAAAGAGTGAAACCGGTAAAGTAAATAAACATCTTTTAAAATTGCACTTTCAAACCTTCTTTCTTATATAATTCCACTCGTGCGGTACCTTACAACTCCACTTTGTTATATATATATATATATATATATATATATATATATAATATATATATATATATATATATATATATTACAGGAGTGGCTGTGTGGTAAGTAGCTTGTTTACCAACCACATGGTTCCGGGTTCAGTCCCACTGCGTGGCACCTTGGGCAAGTGTCTTTTACTATAGCCTCGGGCCGACCAAAGCCTTGTGAGTGGATTTGGTAGACAGAAACTGAAAGAAGCCCGTCGTATATATGTATATATATATGCGTGTGTGTGTTTGTGTATATGTTTGTGTGTCTGTGTTTGTCCCCCCACCATTGCTTGACAACCGATGCTGGTGTGTTTATGTCCCCGTTCATTAGCGGTTCGGCAAAAGAGACCGATAGAATAAGTACTGGGCTTACAAAAGAATAAGTCCCGGGGTCGAGTTGCTCGATTAAAGGCGGTGCTCCAGCATGGCCGCAGTCAAATGACTGAAACAAGTAAAAGAGTAAAAAAAGAGAGTAAGAGTGTGTTAAAGCAAGTACATCCCCGCGTGTGAACATATATATCTATACACATGCCATCTAATGTACGTATATCTGTGTGTGTGTGTGTGTGTGTGTGTGTGTGTATGTGTGTGTGTGTGTGTGTGTGTGTGTGTGTGTGTGTGTGTGTGTGTGTGTGTGAGACGGGTGCGTGTTTATAGAAATAAGATGCTCGCAAATTTGCCAACGTAGCAAACTTCCTACGCGCAAACTCAGAAGATGAGCAGGAATTTTCAGTAGTCATGACAATTGTAATCTTATGATAGTTCAATGAGGAATTTTTGCCTGGATTTCAAAATAATAGCAATCGCTTGTCCACACTGACCGGCCCAGTATGCCGCCATATGCTGACAGAGTACGGAGGACTGTTTCTTGTCACTATATTCTCACTGGTGCACGTTCAGTCTCTCCGTTATACTCCTGTATAGGAAACAATGCGTATATTGTTCTTGGAGATCTCTTTCCACCAACATTCGGTTGGTGATATACAATAGCTGGATCAATCTGATTAAGCCAGCTAGTGGATAACATCATCACCTCTCCTCACCTTTTTAAGATAACTTTGCTTGTCCCGCACCATTGCATTTTATTGTATTTTTTATTCTTTGTAGTTACTAAATTATCATCTACACCAATAATGTACTCTGCTATTTCACGGAATCTGTTGTTTTCTCGGTTTAATCATCTTGCCATAACAAGTAGTCTATTTTTCTTTGTGTTCAAGACTTTCACATAATTCATGCTAAACACCTAAAGTCACAGCTCCCACTTCTACTACTACTACTACTACTACTACTACTACTACTACTACTACTACTATTGTTATACTATATAGAATTAAACAGTAATATGAATAAAAATGACATTAAATTTGTATCATTATTAAATGTATTTATATGCATATCTATATACTTCGAAATTATCTACACTTACTGCTACATACATACATACATACATACATACAGACAGACAGACAGACAGACAGACAGACAGACAGACAAGTGACAGTGAGGTAGAGGGTATATTTAGCCGTAATATGAAAGAATACTGATTCAATATTGCTATCAAAAACCTCAGTAAAAGGGGTAACAGACCAGAAATAATGTGCTAGGACAAATAGACGAAAATATGCACATTAACAGAAATGTTGTCAAAGAGACGTTGACTGAATGTTTAAAATAAAATAAAAAGAAAACATTTATACGGAATTACGGAGAGGTACTTGCATAGCAAGTGACCTGATCTGAGATCGTGCGCTGGAACGGAAGCAATTGCAGCGTGAAAGGTGTTTATAAGCTATTTAAGAAAAATACAAAAACCGTTAGATTCACTTCAACATTTAAATTTAATTTGTCAAAATGTTTTCGTCGCTTTGAGACCGCGACCTGTTCACTGACAAAACTACGGAATTAATAAAAAAAAATCTGCAGATACTATTTGCAGATATACGTATTTTGCAGATATACGTATCTGCAGATATACGTATCTGCAGATATACGTATCTGCAGATATACGTATCTGCAGATATACGTATTTTCGGATCCGACAGGGAGAGTCGTGTATCGTCTTTGCTCTGTTTAAAAAGCAGAAAGTGTACATAAATCGGTGAAATAATCTACTGAAAGTCATAAATTCAACTCATAAAGCCCACTACAACACTTCGGCTACAAATATATTAATCAAAAACGTAATATATTTTGCCTGAAGCCAAACACAGTAAAAAATTTTTCTTTTGACCGAAAACGCACATGGTGAAAAAAAAAAATCCACTGTAGAAGGAAAAAGAAACATCTCCTGGAAAATAACCACGAAAAATCCAGACCACATCGTTGGATTAAGTATCACTTTCATCTTCTATTTCATATTTTGTTTATTATCCTATTTTATATAACCTAAGCCCACATCTCCGTTAAAGTCTACGATCGCTATTTTTTTTTTTTTTTTTTTTTTTTTGTTTACATTTCAATAACTGTCTCGAACTTGGCTTCAAAATTTAATAACCCTTTCTTCACACTTTAAAATATATATATATTTTAATATATTTTCACTCATTTTCTTTCTTTTTTTCCACCTTCCTTCTCTCCCCGTCTGTGTATATGTGTATGTGTGTGCACGTGTATGTATGTGTGTGTGCGTGTATGTATATATGTATGCGTATATATGCATGGACGTGAACTTTCACGAACTTTATATAGATAACTAATCTTTCCCCTCTTTCTTACCTCTTTCAGATACTCCATCTTCTAATTAGCCTTAAGATTAAATAACGTTTAATACTGTTTATTGTTAATAATTTTTCAGATACTCTATCTTCTAATTAGCCTAAGAATAAACAACGTTTATTACCCACACTTTAACATCTAATTTTTTACCCACACTCTAATATCTTTCTAATTAGCCTTTTTACCCACATTTTAAATATTTGTTAATATATTTTCAGATACTCTATCCTCTAATTAGCCTTAAGATTAAATAACGTTTCACCCACACTTTAATATATTTTTGGATGCTCTACCTTCTAATTAGCCTCAAGATTAAATAACGATTATTACCCACACTTTAATATAATTGTAATATTGTTAACATATTTTCAGATACTCTATCCTCTAATTAGCCTTAAGATTAAATAACGTTTTTACCCACACTTTAACTTTTTCACATTGGCGCACTTGATGCCATCTTTGAGAACGAGCGAGGCAAAGATGACAAGAATGGAGACGATGAAAGAAGTCACCCCCACCTGGTGGATGCCCGGGAGGAGGTTTTGAATGAGAAACCTGCCCGGGAAGTGAACCCAGGTGCAAGTTCTCCAACCGGCAGCAAAGGCCATGGAGACGGAGAACCCGGTGAAGAGGTAGAGGGAGGAGGAAGAACTAAAAGAAGGGCTGGTAGAGCTAAAGGAAAAGCTCAAGCAGGACCAAAGGGTGAAAAAACCAGGAATAGAAGTGGAACCGCAAAAGATGGAAACGGACAGCGCACACAGGTGTGTAGGTTCTACCTGAGAGGTTCCTGCTGGCATGGAAAGGAAGGTGCAGGCTGCCGCTTTGCACATTGGGGACCCTGCCACAGAGACACGAGGCAGATGGACAAACCATCAACACAAGGAAAAGGGATGGACCACGCACCACTTGCCCCAAAGCGGAGGTACGCAGATGTTGTGCGTGCCACAAACCACCAACATGATGTTGTCGAAAGGGCAGCTGCTGAGCAACAATCTTTTTTGTGCATGGCACAAAAGATTGTACAGCAGCTGACCTGGCTTCATCAAACCCAGCCCGCAGGTGGGACTACCCACTATATACCAGACCACCACCACAGCAAACAGACCCAGGATGGACACCACCGGCAACAACATACACCTCACCTCGATGCTCCTACTGAACATCAGAGGACTGCAAACACTCAGTAACAGGACAAAAATCCCGTTCCTGGGAGATTTTGTTGCATGCAATCAAGCCTTATGCATAGCACTAACGGAAACGCACCTGAAACCGGATATAGCAGATGCGGAGTTACACATACCACAGTATGCTGTACTACGGACCGACAGGAAAGAAAGGAGTCATGGAGGTGTTGCTATGTACATCCGTGAGGACCTCACACCCCAGGTCCTCCTGTCATACTCACACTCGGTGTGTGACACACTAATTGTACATATTAGGCAACTTGATGTAGTTGTGTGTGCTACATACCGCCCTCCAGATGCCCCAAGCCATGTGGGCAAGTTTGAAGACTGCCTTATAAAAATAGAAGAAGTTCTAACCACATTAGAACAACACATAAGTGTACTTCTTATGGGAGACTTCAATCTGCCAATGTCAGATGGCCCGAGGGCCTTTCTCTCCCGGGAATGACAAGATGTGAACGAGGACAGGCGAGGTCCCTCCTGAACTTCATCAACACCCTGTACATGGAGCAGGTAATACTCCAACCAACCAGGGCAGGTAACACACTGGATCTCTGCTTCACAAATGACATGGATCTCATCCATAATGTGAAAGTGACACCGACACTACTCTCGGATCACAACATGATAGAGCTGACCATGTACGGGCCAAAAGAGAGCACGGACATGCAGCCTACAAGAAACCCCCAGAATCTTTCCAGCTTGAACTACCATAAGGCAAACTGGAAACAAATTGAGAAAGAGATCCTCAAACAAAACTGGCCTAAATGTCTCTCCTCGCCAGACATCGACGTGAAACTTCAACAATTCATGTCTGTAATGCAAGCCATATGCTACAAATATGTCCCAGAGAGAAAGGCCACTGTACACAAGAACAAAATCCCCAGAGAGAGGAACATTCTAATGAGACGGCGTACAAAATTTTCAAATCGCCTAAACAAACAGATTGAAAGCAGTGAAAAGTCCCGCCTAAAAATAAAACTGTTGGAAATTGAAAAATGTCTGAAACTCTCCCATGAAAAGGAAAGAGCAGACAAAGAAGCCTGGGCTATAGACAACATAAAATCTAACCCCAGAGCTTTCTACAGGTATGCCAAAGAAACAGCTACGGTGCACTGTAGAATAGGGCCACTCCTCGAAAAGGATGGCACACTTACAGGAAAACCAATGAGGGTAAGTGAAATACTGAATGAGCAATTCAAGAGTATTTTCACTCCACCCCTTGGGCATCTCCAAATCACCAATCCAACTGACTTTTTTACCACTGCAGATATAAAATCAGAGGCGGCGACGATAGATTACATCGATATAAAGGAAGACGATGTAATCAAGGCTATAGATGAAATGAAAACAGACTCAGCTACTGGCCCCGATGGATTCCCGGCAATCCTCCTAAAAGCATGTAAGAGAGTCCTAGCAAGACCACTGCAGTTCCTCTTTCAGAGCTTCCTTGCAGCTGGCAAACTTCCAAGAAAACTGAAGGAAGGTAAAATATGCCCCATTCATAAAGGAGGTAGCAGAGCGGAAGCCAAGAACTATAGACCTATCTCTCTGACCTCACACATCAGCAAGGTCATGGAACGAATAGTCAGAAGGAAGCTGATCACCTTCCTTGAAGAAAATGACTTGCTGCCCGACACCCAACATGGTTTCCGACCAGGGAGAAGCTGTTTAACTCAGCTCCTACAACACTATGACTGGGTGCTGAAACGGCTGCTCAACCACTCAAATGTGGAAGTCATATATCTCGACTTTGCAAAGGCCTTTGATAAAGTCGATCATGGAATGATATGTCACAAACTGCGTGATCTCAACATAGTTGGAAAACTGGGAGAATGGCTTCATGACTTTCTGAAAGATAGAAGTCAGGTGGTAGTGGCCAATGGGGCCATTTGCATTAACACGCAAATAGTGAGCGGTGTTCCGCAGGGCACTGTTCTGGGACCACTACTGTTCATAATGGCCCTCTCAGACATGCCCTCAGCCATGCAGAGAGCCACGATCACAAGTTATGCAGATGATACAAAAGTTTCACAGGCAATACAGAACCCTGAGGACACTAAACACCTGTAATGTGAGCTAGACAACATATACAAGTGGGCCGAAAAGAATAGCATGCAGTTCAATGCTGAAAAGTTTCAAGCTCTATACTATCAGCATGCAAAACTAAATGCAATATCCAATGAATACACTGGACCCGGAGGAATAGCATCCCAGAGGCACAATCAGTGCGTGACCTAGGTATTTACATGAGTGATGACGCGACCTTTCGTGTACATGTTGCTAAATTGGCAATGAAATGTAGACGACTGGCCGGATGGATCCTCAGAACCTTTAGAACAAGAGAACAAGAAACCATGATGGTCCTCTGGAGGACACTTGTCCTAAGCCACTTTGACTACTGCTCTCAGTTATGGTCACCATCCAGTGTCAAGTTGATCACAGAGCTCGAGGCGATCCAACGTAGCTACACGAAGAAGATAGCCTCTATGCAGAATGTAAGCTAACGGAAAGACTCAGGAAATTAAAATTATATTCCCTGGAGCGTAGGCGGGAAAGATATGCCATAATATACATCTGGAAGATCCTGGAGGGAAGTGTCCTGAACTTTGGCATCGAGAGTTACGCAAATGCCAGAACTGGGCGCCACTGCGTGGTGCCTAGGACTCCAAACTGCCATCAAGATGTAGGACAAGATTCTGTGATAGCCTGGGCTTCCGAGGCCCACAGCTCTTCAGTATCCTCCGAAGAACCTGAGAGACCTGCATGGGGTGGATACAGATGTCTTAAAATGAAGCTGGATCTCTTCCTGTCAGGTGTCCCAGATGAACCAACTTCACGGCAGGAGGGGCAGATGAGGGCAGCTGCATCGAACTCTCTCATGCACCAAATAGCAGCTGCTAGAAAGCCTTCATGAAGTGAAACCAAGTAGCAACACCAAATGGCGGTGCCCCAGCATGGCCACAGCTCATAAGCTGAAACTGGAAAAATCAAAATCAATCAAAATCAAAATCACTACGTCCAGACAGAAACAATGTTGAGAAGCTAAACTTCACAAAATCAGGAAAGGCACGGGTAATAAATTAATTTCAAGATAGTCAAGCAAGTTTTAATTGCGAAATATTGCAAAAATTTAGCTTGTAGTAAGAATGTATACACACATATAGACATATAGATATATGTATATATATGTATATATATATATATTATATATTATATAATATATAATATATATATATATTATATAATATATATATATAGATATAATATATATATATATATAGATATAATATTATATATATTAATATATAATATATATATATATATATATATATATATATATATATATATATATACATATACATATATATATATATATATACAGTACATAAAACAAAACAGTCAAATACAACATACAAACATACATGTTACTCTATCCAGATTACAAGTTCAGGTTTATACCTGTAATTATTGGAACAGTGAGATATGTAACACACTACCTAAATACCAATCTTGAGAAACTAGGATTCTCAAAACAGAAGGGAGAAAGATGATTTGAAGACTACAGATGCAAGCCATCACTGGAACTGTAAAAATCTGTAAGACGTTCGAGAAGTTTATCATTTAAGGATATGTGAGCAAGTCTCGATATGCAAGTATATGCATGAGAAAACATGCATAAAACAAAACATACAAATGTGAACGTATACATAATACATATATATACATACATTTGAGACTCCTGGTAAATAACATGCACACAGTCACATATGAATATAATATACATGTACACTGCAACATAATTTCTTTTCCTCAACAGGCCCTGCCCTACATGTACACTGCAACATAATTCCTTTTCCTCAACAGGCCCTGCCCTATTTAACATTGTCCCGAAAGAGATCAAAGAGGAAAAGGATCCCATCAACTTTAAATGGAGTCTGGATAGATTCCTTCAAAGAATACCAGATAAGCCACCCATAATTGGATGCAACTCACCCAACAAAAACTCACTACTTGAATGGACCATAAACAAAACTTGACTTAAACGGGATTCGAATAATCCTATCAGGTGGTGCTATTTAGTTAGACATGGCCTGGACCAATCTTTGGTCGAAACACATCTAAGTTTATCTAAGTTTATATATATACAAAGATAAACTGTAATGAAGCGCACACATTTACCTAGTAAAGTGATATGCACGCCCTCTTTATTAGCACAAGTTTATCCGTTCGCACACAGATATACACACAAATGCACGCACCAACCGGTTCACGTAACGACGAACCACAAGAGCTGTCTTGACTAAATCAAGAGCTTGGCCACTTTGTTAGTGTCCGGCTTAGATTCTGCAAAGAAACGAACTTAAATCCCAAGCAAAAACAAATGTAAAGTTCAATATTTAACAATTATTGTTGTTGACATCCAAATTCAAATTATAGGGTTTATGTTTCTTTGTAAAGAGTCAGTTCCTTCCTTCTAGGAAAAATTCTAATCTTTATATATAAAAGTGAGGTTGTGTGCTGTCTGTCTCCTACGATTTAGATTCCTAACTACTCCCACATTTTGCGGTGCAGTTTAACCAAAACCGGGTATCTTATAGTCGTGATTCATATCGAGCCCTTCTGGGTATTAGCGCGCGTCTACGATGAGTCTACGATTTAAAAAAAAATTTACCATCATTTTTTTCCATTTTTAATGCATTTTTGGCATATATAAGGGAAGTAACTCTCTAAAAATTTATTATTAAATCTCAGAACGTTCAAAGCTACAGTAACACCCCACCTTGTGGTTAGCCATATTGAGATGGCTATTATACTTTACATCTCTAAAAATGCTTATATAGTTATTTCCCTTACAAACCCGAGCAACGCCGGGCGATACTGCTAGTAAATAAATAAAGTTGTACATTCATAAATCACAAATATTATTCCTAGAAATGGATTTGAAAAGTTAATGTCATATCTCTGCAATACAGGTTAAAATGTTTATGATAACTGAAAAAAAAGGTAAGTTAGGAAGGAAATTTGATGTATGAACTAAAGTTCTTCCTACTTGTTCTTTTTCTTACTATTTCCATCCAGTCTGGCAGAATCACATCCAATGTTTGAGCTAATACGTGTCTATCTAGATGAACGGTCGAGATGCAGCAGGCGTGTAAAGCTCTCGGTTGCCGTCACTTGTTTAATGAATGCAAGCTGTGCCTTCATTAATTGGAGAAACGAGAAATCCACTCGAAAATTTACCAATTCCATCTTCTCGAATTTTTTAGTTTTCGCTTCCTTTTTCCTCGTTTCTTGCTAACTTTATATGGATACACGTGCAGAGTGTCTCTCTGAATCTCTTTTATTCTCTCTTACCGCTATTTATATATCTAGGGAGCAATGAGCATAAAATATAAAAATAGCGAAAACCTGCGACTTCGCGCGCACACGCGCACACGCGTACAAGAAGTGTGTAACGTTACACAAAATTATATAAAATATTTATGAATTAGTCACACATACATAAACACACACATACACACACATATTCATATATATAACATCCATACTGTTATATATATGTGTGTGTGTATGTGTGTATAAATATATATATATATATGCACATACATATACACACATACATATACACATACATATACATATATATATATATAGATAGATAGATAGATAGATAGATAGATAGATAGATAGATAGACAGACAGATAGATAGACAGACAGACAGACAGACAGATAGATAGATAGATAGATAGATAGATAGATAGATAGATAGATAGATAGATAGATAGATAGATAGATAGATAGACAGATATAGGTATAGATATGTCACTGTTGTTAAGCTGTATCGGCCTTTGCCTTTCCTTTATATAACATCAGTGGCGTGGAGAGTGGAGGATGATCTTCCATAAACAACCATGAGGGGAACTCTCTAGATGCAATCCCATGACCATTCATGATCGAAGTGAATCTTTACCTGTGTGTGTGTGTGTGTGTGTGTGTGTGTGTGTGTGTGTGTGTGTGTGTGTGTGTGTGTGTATAATGATTTATTGGCGTCGAAGGTTGTAAACTTTTCCCATATCGTAGTTCGATAAACTGAAAAAAAAATTATAGCTAACAGTTGACAACTTCAGTTGCTATGAATGCGAATAAAAATCCAAGTTGAGGATAGTAGGACAGGTAAAATCCAGGCTACATATGTTTCCAAGCTAGCTGACCCTCTGATGTAATAATTACTCAAAGAGGGATACTCCACTACTAATCAGGACGAAAATATCTTAATTATAATCAAGGCTCCATTGACGTTAACTCGCCGAATATATTATGTGTAAAGAAGCTGGAAGAACAGAGTAAAAAAAAACAAATATAACATTGATGAAGAAATAAAATTATCAGTAAGAAAAGTAAAGGAAGAGAATAAAAGAAAAATTTTAGAAGAAATGAAATGGTCAAGAATAAGAAAAAAGAAAAGGAAGATATAAAGAGAACACAAAATTAATGAAATATATAAAGATAGCTTTAAAATGTGTAAAGTTAAGGAAACTTTTAAAGATAGCTTCAAAATCTATGTTATAAAGCTTGTCTTGTCTTGAGACAGCATTCACCCGGGGTGGGTTGAGCTGGCTTCATTCATCCTCAATGCTGCATCTCTCACAAACGCCAACCAGACTTGGCGATTTGAGGCTAACGACTGCGTGATCTCCAACCACTCCTTATTCTAGCGGCTAACGCCGTAGACATGGAGGCCTAGGTTGGGTTCCAGATCAGCTGAAGGCTGATCTGGATCTGGATCTCATCTGGATATGTTATAAATACATTGAAGAAATTCAAGTGGGCGGGGCTAATGCAGGAGGATTAGCTCGGGAAATATCGGGAAGGCAGTATTATTTGTACCTAAAGAAGGTATTACATAATTTGTGTCGGCGATTAAGAATAAGATCGCTTCGTTCGTTAAAGCACTTGCAGCATTGCACAATAGATAAGATTTTTTATCGCATTTGTTTGGGTAACAATGGACCGTTTTAAACTGTACACAACTGAATTATTTTGGTGGATTATGAATGAGCCTTGATAAAAAGGCACAATTAGTTTTCGCTCGAGATTTAAAGCGAGAATTGTGGTTACTCAATCTAACCTTGAAGCTGGTGCTGCATAGCCAATACATATACATATTTAGAATCTTCCGTGGAGACGGTCTCCACAGAAGATTCCAAGTATGTATATATCGGAAGTGATGGAGAAGAACTTTAGAAATGTTTATCCGTCGAGTACAGATGGAAATGGAAACAGAATTTGTTGATAAGTGGCCATCTGCTGAGGTTGAAAAAATAGCAATGGCCGAGTTTACCGTTCGCCAGAATCGAAATCTCTTACCGAACGATGGTTATCCGATCACAATTCAGCCACAGGCTTGATGAAAGTCTATAAAAAAAATAACAGAAAAAACTGTATTGACCAGGGACCAAGTTACAGGATTGCTCCATAATTACCAGAAAAGTAGATTGCTGATAAAATTAACCACCACATTCGGCCAAAATCCAAAATACATCTTTTCAAAAGAGAGTCAGGAATTTCACACTCAAAAGTATTCTGACACCTATTCGACATCTTTATAAGTCTTACTGACTTATAAAGCGTTCAATATACTTTGTTGTATACCATGGTTGCATAACGAAATACGGTGTCCCTACAAGTATCTTCCCTGTTATACAGAAGCTCATTCTTGGAACGTCAACCGATGGTGTTTACCTTCAAAGAAGATCGGACGGAAATCTGCTCATTTTGTCCCGACCGGGGATGAAAACTGAAGAACACGAAGTTCTGATCAGAGACATGTTCTTTACAGATGACGCAGGACTGGAAACACATTCGGATGAGCAACTGCAGCGCCTCACGAACATTCTCACAAGAACCTGTAAAGATTCTGAAGACGACGAAAGGGATTTTAAGAACTTCCCTGCCATCACCATCAGTAGTGGAGGCCCAATGGCCCAATGGTTAGGACAGCGGACTCGCGGTAGGAGGATCGGGGTTTCGATTCCCAGACTGGGCGTTGTATGTGTTTATTAAGCGAAAACACCTAAAGCTCCACGAGGCTCCGGCAGGGTGTGGTGGCGACCCCTGTTGTACTCTTTCGCTCCAACTTTCTCTCACTCTTTCTTCCTGTTTCTTGTCCCCGACTTCCTACGCAACCGCTGAGCCTGGATGCGCATTCATCCATCCGTCGATGCTCTCGGTGTCGGGGGTTGACCTGCTTTCTCTTCTGCAGGTCTTACAAATAGCAAAGGACCACGTTTCGTACTTCTCCCACCTTGCGAGCTCTGGGACGAAGACCATTCCCTCAACAGCAACAGCAACAGCAACAACATCACCATCAGTAACTGTGTTTGATAATCACCATTAATAACTGACCATGAATTCACATACATAGACTCCACCACCACAAACAGGATCGCTCTAGAATCTGAGATTTACAAACGCATCGGAAAATCATCTTCAGCAAAAGTTAGGCTTACAATCTTGAAGAACGATAAGCTAACAGTGTACAGTGTACACAAAGGTTGCAGTGTACAGACTTTGTATCTTCGGCAAGCTGCATCGCTGCAGGGAGACTTGAAGTATCTACTCTACACAAGAGAGGCGTATCAACGACTACCGCCTCCCCAGCCTGTGATGGATCCTGCACATCAAGCAAACTGACCGAGGCACCAACAACGGGGGTCCCAAATACCATGGAAATTCACATTATTTCAGCTTATCCACTGGCTGTGCCACGTATATTTCATGTTATACGAAAGAATCCTAGAAATTCTGCTTTATGGGGAGCTAGCCTCATTTTTGTTTCAGATATGAAGTTTCTTTACATGAATGTTGAAACGTAGGACGACATTGCTGGTAACTGCTCCCACTGGAGGTTGCAACTAGACAAGGGTTTAAAAAGTAAAGAGGAGGGGTTGATGCTTGTTGATGAAGAAATCAAAATCATCGAGAAAAAATAAAACCGGGATAAAACTGGCGGACAGGACCTTAAAGTGTAGTCAATGCAGCCAAGATTGTCACAGACATGTGGGTCTCTATAGTCATGGCAGACACTGCTCAGCCAGCAAGAAGACCGAAGCAAAACTTTGTAGATGTAAACTCATCATCTCACGAGAGTAACAATTGCCTTTTATGCGCACATATACGTGTGTGGTGTCTGTGTGTGTGTGTGTGTGTGTGCGTGTGTGTGTGTATGTGTGTGTGCGTGTGTGTGTGTTGTGTGTGTGTGTGTGTGTGTGTGTATGTGTGTGTGTGTGTGTGTATGTGTGTGTGTGTGTGTGCTTTAGTGCATGTTCACTATATGTGGATTCGTGTTTCTAGTTAGCGATTGTCAGCTGAGAGCTGTTTTCACTTGACGATTGGCGTAGAATCAAAAAGGAAATACTAAAAGAGGAGTTTAAATTTCAATAATGCATTCCCTCTCGTATTCTTTGACAAAAAAGTAACGTTTGAACATGCCATACATACACGAATATATATATACAAACACGTACACATATACATGCATATATGTATATATACAACCATACATACGTTCAAGTATATAAATATACATATAGATATGTATAAATATACATATGGTATATATATATATATATATATATATATATATATATATATATATATTATATATATGCACCTTTCCGCCCATGTTCCCTCCTCACACGCTCACACACACGCACATCGGCAACATTAGTCAGTTTCTTGAAAATGGGGTCAGAGCCCCGAAATATTGAATGCAAGGTAAATCTACATTATTTCATATATTTCTTTTCTTCGGATTTGCCTTGCATTTACTTCACATTGTTCTGGCCTTACCCAGGATCCTAGCAAGTAAATCCAAACTTACAGGGAAAAATTAGATTTAGGATTAAATCTAATTTTACAGTATAAATATAAATTAAATTAGAGATAAAACTACTATTAGGCAAATCAAACAGTAAAAAAACATATATATATATAACAGATAAAAGAAATGAGGTGAGAGAGTAGATGTTTATTCAATTCGTTTACAGCTGTTTCATCATCTTGTTAGTTGTATAATAGATGTTACATCAATATTAACACACATAAAATATACATATAGAAATATATATAAATAAATATATATGAATATGTGTATGCATATTCATTTATATATATTTATATATGCTTGTATATATATATTTTATATGTGTATTAATATTTACGTAAAATCTATTATATAATTAACAAGGTTATGAAACAGCTGTAAACGAATGGAATAAACATCTACTCTCTCACCTCACTTCTCTTGTATATACATTCTCTCTGCAATTGTACCGCCTCGATTTTCAGAATAACGCTATGATTTACCCTGACCTCTAACATGGTCATTCTCGTTACCCATGCAACTTTGTTTCGACCCTCTGCGCCCTGTTTTCAAACCCTCCCGTTTTCACCTTTTGCTTTCGTCCTTTCAGGCTTGATACTCTATACCTATTTCTTTACTACCCACAAGGGGCTAAACGTAGAGGGGACAAACAAGAACAGACAAATGGATTAAGTCGATTATATCGACCCCAGTGTGTAACTGGTACTTAATTTATCGACCCCGAAAGGATGAAAGGCAAAGTCGACCTCGGCGGAATTTGAACTCACAACGTAACGGCAGACGAAATACCGTTAAGCATTTCGCCCGGCGCGCTAACGGTTCTGCCAGCTCGCCGCCTTCTTGATCCTCTATGCCACTCGGAAGGTAGTTGATTGGCGGAGAATTAAGTGTCATAATTTACGGTTTTTAAACCGAATATCAAATTTGTATACTCTAAGTGGGATACCCGGACAAGTAATACGTCCTTGTGTGTTTGTCTGTGTGTACGTGAGCGTGCGCGTGTGAATGTCTGTTTGTGTATGAATGCCTGTTTGCTAGAACTTTGTGTGTACAGTCTATTTGCAATATGGAGTTTGTATAACTGTAGTTTGAATTCTATGAACCTAAACTGTGAAGGACGACACGGAAAGTGGTATCTGTGTGTTTAATTTTTATATACTGCCCCTGCTTTCAGCCAGTCCATTGTCTACGCTGTTGCAGAGTCATATGTGAATGAGAGAAATTATTTCTATGTGTAAGCGTATTTGTTGTGTAGGCTGGAAAGTTAATTCGTTGAGTCTACAATTGTCGGAATCTAAATAATTATTAGAAGTAGCGTGAAATTGTGTAACTATATATATATATAAAATATGAGCACAACCACACAAATAGACACATAATCACACATTTGTGTGTGTGTGTGTGTGTGTGTGTGTCTGTGTGTGTGTGTGTGTGTGTGTATTGTCTACACGATATTTCCTTTTAAACAAGTCAAACAGATGTAAGTTTGTGTATTTAACGAAAAATGTTATGAATACCGCGACTACGAGAAATTAAATCTTCTTCCAATTAAACTACTATAGACTGCCACTTCTTTATTATTATTACTAATAATAATATGAATATGAATAATAATTAGTGTGACGAACAGTGAGAAACAGTATGTAAATATTTATTTAGCTATTATAAAATATGGTGTAATATTCTCTCATGAGGAGCACCTCTCATTACCGATGATGATTGACAGAACTGAAGCAAAGGATTCAGCTTTCAAACGTCACACTCGCAGCCACACTAGATCTTTCAATTAGCTTTTCATTGCTCTACCACTGTTACTATAACGGCAAGCACCAGTCAGTCGTCTTATACTACTGGTCTTTTACTTCTCTAGAATTTGTCTCTACATCAATTTGAAGTCAGCCGCCTACCTATTCATAAGATGGGGTTTTTTTCTGCTTTTACTTATTAAAACTCTCCCAATTATTAGTTTTATGTCGGTATGCGATAAAATATAAATGAGTTTACCTTAAATTGTTATAATAGATTAGACCGTCGAGTTATTTCACCTCCAAGAAAATATAGTAATTTGTAGCAGGCGTTTTAATACTGTTTGTTGGTTTAACATCATTTGTAATTATGGATAGGGGTTTAACCTTATTGACAACAAACTAAGAGGGTCTGACGTCCAGGACAATAGTTTGTTTCCCAGTTATATTACTGTAATGAAAATCTAACACAAAACTGAACAGACTGGATTGTGTTTTGCCAGGTAACAGTTACCAATTTAACCCTTTAGCATTCAGACTACTCAGTCAAATGTAATGCTTGTTTATTGACATTGTTTTGAGTTAATCATGCATTACCTCATAGCTTCGAGATTTTGGTGATGTGAACATTAATTTTTAGCATGACCTTGTAGGGCCTGTATGAGAGACCAGATCATGTCCTTCCTGCACATGCGTCTCTATATTTTTTACTTTTTCGAACAACTCGGAGACGAGATCAGATTTTGCTTTTTTAATAAGCATGTTAATTCAACCGTGAAATACTTTTAATTAGCTGAAATAATCTGTTTTTCAGATTCAAAGTCACTGATAATTATCGCTAGGTTTTGGTTTCTCCTGTCTGTCCGTGAAGGAAATCTTGATTTATAATTCATCATATATGGTACTCAGCATGTCTCTGGTTCCCAAGTCAGCTTATGCAATTTCATGCCAACGACTCCTTCCAGTTATCTTCTCTTAACACTTCATTTTATTTATGCAAATTACTTTTGACCAAAAATGTATTAAAGTCATTCTGTATTTATTTAATTAACCATATATGTTCAGAGACGGAAAGTAATATGCTACATCGATGAAGTCAAACTAAGCTGAAATGAATCCATGGCTAAACCTCGTCTCCGAAATAAAATTATTGTCGCCTTTGTTCCCAAGGAATATTTGTTTAACTTTATGAAATTATTCTTAATTTCTTGAAGTTATTACGTTTCTGTTCCTTTGCATTCAGAGTTACTAACAACTATTGTCAGGTTTTTGTTTTCCTTTTTCTGTCTGCAAAAGGAATTTTAATAAATTAAGAATTTATCGTGTACAACTTTCAGGATATTTTCCTTGTTGACTTTGTTATACACACACACACACACAGAAATACACTCATATAATATGCATATGTATGAATGTATGTATGCATGCATGTATGTATACATATACGACCCTCAATTGTGTTCGCAGCACAATTTCAGGAAGTGTTTTTTTTTTTAAATATTGTTAATAAAAAGAAATTAGAATTACAACTGAAGCCTACCTACCACTCCGCGAAAGACATAACTAGTTCCATGGGAATAACCTGAGATGCCTAGCTCAGCTTCCTTCTGCCGATTTAATGTTCAAACGCTGTCTCCAGGGTAAACGTTTTATGTGTATATTTTCTCAGTGTTTATATCTACAGATGCTACCTATTATGGAGTATTAGTTACGTATGTAATCATAACTGTGGTAATATATGTTGTTCGACACAACAAGAAATACTTTACATTCTTATTATTGGATTGTGGGTGCAGAGAAAGAAACTTAAAACTACTTCAGCATCACTGTGCAAGTTTTATGGGAAATTTATATATTAAATGGGAAAATACATGAGAATGAGAATTTAAGGGTGTCTTAATATTTTAAATTATTATTTTCCATAACCATCCTAAAAATATGGACACAGCTATCTACAATCACTACTCTGCCCCAATATCACAATAATTTTCTGGCGGTGAACGAAAGTTAAAAAATATCCCAATCACTTTCTGTTATAACTCAGAGTTTGTTATAAATCGGATTGAATACTAGGGGCTCGTTCCAAAAATATTGATTTATTGTGTTCTAAACCAGGAACAGCGTCGTTAGTTCATAAATAATTTTTTCCTTCATTTTTAGGTTAAAGGGTCATAAAATTGTATATAAACATTTTTCATTACCTAAAAAAAAATTGTATGGCATGATGGACAATATTTTACTCAACAGGCTGCGTACGTGTGTGTGTGTGTGTGTGTGTGTGAGTGTGCACTTCTACATCTGCATGAGTTTAAATCACTTTTATTACCCACAAGTTAAAAATGCTGAAATTTTGTTTCAAGCGTAACTTCATGTCGGCCATTACAAAATGTCCAGAGGATGTTTTTCAATTCAAACACCAGCCGAGAATTACAATCTTCAAGAAAGATTTTTATTCATAACGATGTAATTAGTGTTTACGGTGTGAGCTGGCAGAATCGTTAGCACGCCGGGCGAAATGCTTAGCGGTATTTCGTCAGCCGCTACGTTCTGAGTTCAAATTCCACCGGGATCGACTTTGCCTTTCATCCTTTCGGAGTCGATTAAATAAATACCAGTTACGCACTGGTGTCAATATAATCGACTTAATCCGTTTGTCTGTCTTTGTTTGTCCCCTCTATGTTTAGCCTCTTGTTGGTAGTAAAGAAATAGGTATTTCGTCTGCCGCTACATTCTGAGTTCAAATTCCACTGGGATCGACTTTGCCTTTCATCCTTTCGGGGTCGATTAAATAAGTACCAGTTACGCACCGGAGTCGATATAATCGACTTAATCCGTTTGTCTGTCCTTATTTGTCCCCTCTGTGTTTAGCCCCTTGTGGGTAGTAAATAAATAGGTATTTGTTCCTACTCTTAACATTTTGGATCAGTTCCTCCGAGGTCAACTTTGATTTTGTTTTTCATCCTTCTAGGTTCGATTAAATGAAGTACCTATCAAATACTGGACGCGATTGTATCGACTAACACTTCCATCAGTTTCAAGCTTTGTACCTAGGCAGCAAACAATTATTATTCTTGGCAGTATTTGCTTCAGCTTTTGTGTTCGGAGTTCATTTTCCACTGAAGTCAATTTTGTCGATAAAATAAAGAACCAGTTATTTACTGGGGTCAATGCAACAGATCTGCCTCTCTTTCTCCAAATTTACTGGCTTCAGGCCAAAATTTAAAGCATTACTATTGATGGCGAGCTGGCAGAATTGTTAACACACTGGGCGAAATGCTTAACGGTATTTCATCTGCCGTTACGTTCTGAGTTCAAATTCCGCCGGGGTCGACTTTGCCTTTCATCCTTTCGGGGTCGATAAATTAAGTACCAGTTACGCACTGGAGTCGATATAATCGACTTAATCCGTCTGCCTGTTCTTGTTTGTCTCCTCTATGTTTAGCCCCTTGTGGGTAGTAACGAAATAGATATTTGGTCTGCCGCTACGTTCTGAGTTCAAATTCCGCCGAGGTCGACTGTGCTTTTTATCCTTTCGGGGTCGATAAATTAAGTACCAGTTACGCACTGGGAACGATGTAATCGACTTAATCCATTTGTCTGTCCTTGTTTGTCCCCTCTATATCTAGCCCTTTGTGGGCAATAAAGAAACAAGAATTATTAACACGCCGGACAAAATGCTCAGCAGCATTTCGTCCGTCTTTATGTTCTGAGTTCAAATTCCGCCAAGGTTCGACTTTACCTTCCATTCTTTCAGGGTCGATGAATTAAGTACCAGTCAAATACTGGAGTCGATGAAATCGACTGGATACCTGCCCCAAAATTTCAGGGTTTGTGCTTATAACAGACAGGTTTATTATTACCTTTATTAGTTACTGAGATAGTATATATGTATACATGGTTATTCTTTTTCGCCTTTGGTTGACGATATTGTGAAGACATCAACTTAACCACTTGCGCTGTCCCTGAAGTTGTTTCCAGAAGCAAGTGCCTAGTCCTCAAATACACTTGCCACTTCTCCACTCATGGTTACGCCTAGAAAGAAAGATAAGTCAGTACATTCACAGCATTCAGGATCTAAAGGTTATGCTACATGTTGGTTTAGTGTAAATTTAGGGTCCCTCTCTCAGGATTTTCTGTAGGAGCTTATTACATTACTCTTTTTAAAATGTTCAATAAGGCATCAGGAGTTTATTATTATAATGGGCATGTTCTGTGCCGAACCAGTGCCACTCCCTCATCCTCAAAAATTTGTAACGGTTCGGTGCAATAAGTAGCACGAGCCCAGTAGTTATCAGTATGCAGGATTTGTATGGCGTTACCTTCTTGTAGGGTAACCCTGCTCTGAAGTTTGGTCCATAGGAGTGTCTTTGACGACCTTTTTCTGAAAGCAACTCCGTGATATTCTAATTAACCCATAACTGTAAACCTGAAAGATGTTGCTATTCTGGGTTAGAGTAGACCTAAAAGCAATAGTGGCTAAGAGGTGGTTCTGCGCTCTTCAAATCTTTCGAACTCCTGAACCAGGGCCCCGAAAACGGTTTAAAGTCATACCCATGACATTATGTGTGTGTGTGTGTGTGTGCGTACGTGTGTGTGTGCGCGGGTATGTATGTATATATATATATATTGATTGATTGATTGATTGATTCTAGTTTCAGCTCATGAGCTGTGGCCATATATATATATATATATGTATGTATGTATGTATGTATATGTACATGTGTATGTCATTCCTACATGGAAACATACACTCATACATATACAAAATAATGGAAACACCTAGCATCATAGCATCATAATTTTGAAATATCTATAAAACCGTCATAAGCTGGTTTCTTTTATGCTTTTTTGATTTTATTATTAATGTTGCGTAATGCGTTTTGCTAAAATTACTGTTTCTTCCCAGATATCATCAGAAAAAGATAATTAAAATTCATTAAAATGACAGATCTATCGGACATTCAAAGAGGTCAAATTGTTAGTGCCGAAATTTTTGGTGTATCAAGAAGTACTGTCTCGAAAGTAATGACAGCCTTTGAGAAAGAGGAAAAAAACCTCCTCGTCGAAACAAAACTCCCGAAGAATACCAAAACTTTCAGCTAGGGACCGTCGGACTCTTACGCGAATTGTTAGAAAGGATCACAAAAGTACAGCTCCCAAAATTACTGCAGAGCTTAATGACCACCTCGAGAACCCAGTTTCCACAAAAACTTTCGCTGGGAGCTGCACAAAGCCGGATTTCGAGGGAGGACTGCAATCAGAAAACCACTACTTTGAAGAACAAACATTGCAAAGCGTTTAGAGTGGAGTAAAAACCTACAGAATTGGTACCGAGAGCAGTAGAATAATGTTATTTTCTCGGGCGAGTCATCCTTTACCTTATTTCTGACCACCGGTCGAGTATACAGGTGGAGACAGCCAAAAGAAGCATTTGACCCAGACTGCCCTCTTTCAACTGTTAAACATGGAAGAGGATCTGTGATGATCTGAGGGGTTATATCTTGGCAATCCGCCAGTCTAATGGCTTCCCTTCATGGAAGAATTAATAGTCAAAACTATTTAAGCATTTTATCTGATCAAATTCATTCTATGGTTGCGGAACTGTTTCCGGTGTGAAACGCAGTCTTTCAGGATGATAATGCACCAATTCACACAGCTAAAGGTGTTACTGAATGGCACGAAGAACATCTTATCTGGCCACCACAGTCACCAGATCTCAATATTATTGAACATTTATGATGCATTTTAGAAAAACAAGTAAGGAATTGATATCCTCCACCATCATCAATACAAGAACTGGAGATTGTTTTAGCTGAAGAATGGACAAAAATTCCTTTGGAAACAATTCAAACTTATTACATTACCCTTTTTAAAATGTTCAATAAACTACCCATAACTCAAGTTGTAATTACCGCCAAAGGCGGACCTAACAATATTAAAATAAACTTGTTTGAAATTTTAAGGTGTTTCCATTATTTTGTCCAACCCCTGTATATGCGTATGTTTTGGGGTATACATATGTATGTCTGAATGTTCCTAGGTACTTAATATGTCGAAATAGTGACTTTTATAAGATTTTGTTTTGATATATTGTAAGCATTCATGAAATTCTTTTTGATTTTTTAAAATTATAATGCACGTAAATATGCAAAGGTTGCATATTTTACAAGCTTCTGTTACGTGTGAAACTATTTAAACTCTGTTTATTGATAATTTCCACTTTGTAACAATCTTATATTTTTACTTTAGATATTTTTACGTGGTGCTATGTAAATAAATACATAAAACTGAAGTAATTCTAAGAGAGATGTGTTTTAAGAGAGTTAGGTTAGATAACATTTCTTGTTCTTCAGTTTAGAGCTCTGACAAAAAGATATTTGCTTGAGCATGCAACATAGAGCAGAACATGAGAGAAATATGGATTTATTAATTGAATTCCAGTGAATCTTAGGGATTATTCCTGCCTTATGTTGATAGTAAAAGAAGAAGATTCTGTCACTAGAAGCTAGACGCGCTTGAGCTGAAATAAAATGAGGAAAATGCTCAGAATGAATGCATCTTTCTTGAAAGATAATACTGGCTTCGGGAACGTGGGACATGAATGTTGACGGTTAGAAAGCTGGTACTTCCAAAATTTGTAGTAACATAAATGAGTGCTCCTACTTTTAGTTCTAGATTTTGAAGGACATCAGTGGACCTGAGAGAATTAAGAATCTCTGTTGGATGTCTAGCAGTATCGCTCACTGAAAGCTACAGTGTGGACTGACTTGAACCATCTAGATATGGCTGCTACATGTTGAATAATGGTAGCATTCATATCTCGCACAATGTCATTTTTAGGAGTTAGGGTGGCATGTTCATGGTTCCAATAATTTTATGAGAGACAAATAAAGAATTTATTTTGGTATCTTGATATGTTTACTGTCTCAGTGACAAGTGGTAACTGATCATTGCAACTAGGTTTCTGAGACATATTCGTGAAGTGCAACTCACAGGAAAATGAAGATATTTTCCTCCCGCCTCTTAAATATAGGATTCTTTGAGACATACCTCTACCTTATTAGCAGGTGTACTCTTTGGAATCACTTACAGAGTTTATCTGAAATCACCTGAATACAAGACTGTGACTCCGCCAAGGATATTAGTGCTGCCTTTGAGAGCTTTAAAGGTGCAATTAAATGTCTCAAATGTAGGTCTATGAGGAATTGTACCCTAATCTCATACGGTCA
The DNA here is from genome assembly GCF_006345805.1 of Octopus sinensis. Lineage (NCBI taxonomy): Eukaryota > Metazoa > Mollusca > Cephalopoda > Octopoda > Octopodidae > Octopus > Octopus sinensis. Next base: position 4,759,702 of record NC_043006.1, on the reverse strand, counting down.
GCTTGGCATGCTTCAGAACCGCTTTTTATATTATATACACAACATTTTGCCAATATGGTACACTGGACTGTCAGTATGTGCAAGGTTAAGTGGCATTTTAAAAACAGAATAAGGTTGCGTGACATCTTAAAAAAGAATGAGAAGTCCTGCCACATGTAAGCAGTTTGCAACATGCTTGAGTGAATAAATTTTTGCCAAAATCGGATCGAGCAAAAATGATTTGCCTATTCTGCCACAAGCATCGAGGAAAACTATTCCTCATAAGTCACATGTTACCAATCGTTTGATCTCCGTATAATATCTTTACACGGAACGAAGAGTAATTCATTTTCGTGGACAAGCTGTTGCCTAAAGAATCTCCCGACTGAAAGTTTACTGCAGCTGGTAATCCACACTGTTCAAGTCCCTTGTACCAGCCATGGATTGTACAGTTTCTTCAATAAGGTTTACTTAGCAGAGATAAACTCAATGTGTGGCTTTTTTACTCTTGCGCCTGATAGAGTAAGTCTTTCAGTCACGTTATCTTGTTGATAATGCGAAAGTTGCTGAGAACTGGATGGAGAACAGAAACAAAATAATAGCAAAGAGAATCCCCTCTTTCAAGGTATTGTTCCAGTTTGTATCATATTCAAAGACGCAATTTTTGCAAGCTTTGCGATAGTTGCATAGGAATATAAAACATTACTTTGAGGTCCTAGAATGAGGTTGGGCTATAAACGTTGGGCAAGAACCGTTAAAGATTTAAGTATGATATTAATATTTCTCATTTAAAAATCATGCTTTCAGAAATGTGGGAAAGTTTTTTCAGCTCCCAAGGGGAACGATTTCATATTTAAATGTGTATATATTGATATCAAATCCCGTATATTTAAAGTGCTGTGCTAGTCTCTGTAACAATACAAAGAGACAATTCTAGTTCACACAAAATATATTCTCACAATACAATGCAATGCTGTCGTCGTTATCAAAATTCCTCGTTCAAAAAAAAAAGTCTTCGAGAAGTTAATATACAGTTTCAAATTACATAAAAGATAGAAAATTTATTTTTATATTTCACATTTAAATTTGTTTATCTAGCTAAAATATTTAGGGATTATGCTATATCAATCTGGAAGTTAATTTTTATAATACATGAAACAGTAAACGTTGCAAAAACTTTCAGTCCGAATCAAAGTGTTTCAAATATTGATTTTCAAATTTTGGCACAAGGCCAGCAATTTCAGAGGAGGCGTGAGTCGATTATAATCAACCCCTGTACTCAACTGGTACTTATTTTATCAATCCCGAAAAGATGAAAGGCAAAGTCGACCTCGGGGGAATTTGGGTATTTTTAAAATATTGACAATGATTTAATAACGGCAACATTCAAAAATTATACGTTGTATATATGCATCTAGATGTAAGTATAATTATGTGTATATAAGCATGTATGTATGTGCATGCATATTTACATGCATATACACATACGTACACACATATACGTTTGTGTGTACGTATATGTGCGTATATGTATACTTGTGTATATGCATGTAAATATGCATGCATTTATTGTCATAAGAAAATGGTGGATATGTGAGATAGAGATCAAAGAAAGAGTTAAGGAGAGAAGGCAGAAAAACACGTGACGAAATGATATGTCTCTACCTCACACCATCACTCCTACTTCATTACAATTTTCAGTTACTTTATATATCTTCACACATTCTTGCTTTACCCTAAGGGAACCTGGGATCTGGGATATTATTTTCTTCATTTGTTCGTACAATAAACTGAATGGCATGTGGATCTCCCTGAGAAATTTGGTATAAATCCTATGAGAGGTATGGCGATGCTGCTTCAGGACAGTCAATCACCAACACTTGAGTGTGTGTGTGTGTTTCTGTATGCATAAATGTATACAGGGCGAGGACCAAAACTCACGATTCTGCGAGCTCGCAGCCTTAATAATAATCTTTTCTACTGGAAGTGCAAGGCCTCAAATTTAGGAGCGGGGATTAAGTCGATTACATCGATCCCAGAGCGTAACTGGTATTTATTTAATCAACCCCGAAAGGATGAAAGGCAAAGTCGACCTCAGTAGAATTTGAACCGAAACACGGCTAAGCTCGCAGCCTTAAATAATAATAATAATGATAATAATTATAATAATAATAATAATAATAATAATAATAATAATAATAATAATAATAATAATAATAATGATGATGATTCTTTTTACTATTGGTACAAGGCCTCAAATTTGTGGGGAGGGGACTAATCGATTACATCGAACCCAGTGTTTCACTAGTATTTAATTTATCGACCCCGAAAGGATGAAAGAGAAAGTTGAGATCGGCGGAACAAAAGCAGCAGCAGCAACAACAACAACAACAACAATAATAATAATAATAATAATGATAATAATAATAATAATAATAATGATAATAATAATAATAATAATAATAATAATAATGATAATAATAATAATAGTAATAATAATCTTTTTTACTGAAAGCACAAGGTCTCAAATTTAGGGGAAGGGATTAAGTTGATTAAATGGACCCACAATGCGTAACTGGTACTTATTTAATCGAGCCCGAAAGGATGAAAGTCGAAGTCGAAATTTGCACTCAGAACGTGAAGACGGACAAAATACCGCAAAGCATTTTGTCCGGTATGCTAACGATTCTGCCAGCTCACCACCTTCAATAATACTAATATTATTCCTTTCTACTATGGGCACAAGGTCTAAACTTTGCAGAGAGGAAAGTAGTCGATTACATGACCTAGTGTTTCATTGGTACATACGAAAGTATGAAAGACAAAGTCGACTTGTCACGAAAAAGGCATGTCATTTAGGAAATTATTTTCAAGAGTAGACGTTGAGATGAAACTGATAAAAAAAAATTATAGGCATGGGCTGGCTGTGTGGATGAGAGACTTGCCCCCCATTTTGTCTTGGGATAAATCCCATTGTGCGACGCCTTGGGCAAGTGACTTCTACAATAGCTCCTGGCCGACCAAAGCCTTGTGAGTGGATTTGGTAGACGGAAACTGAAAGTTCAAATTACGCTGAGGTTGACTTTGCCTTTCATCCTTTCGGGGTCGTTAAATTAAGTACCAGTTCCGCACTGGGGTCGATGTAATCGACTTAATACCTATGTCTGTCCTTGTTTGTCCCCTCTGTGTTTAGCCCTTTGTGGGTAATAAAGAAATATATATAATATATAAAATATAAAAATATCAGTAATTATTAAAATATATAACATAGAGAAAATATAAATTGGGACAATATCTTACAGTTGTTTCAGCCTAGAGGCAAAAATACCTCATTCTACTTTTATCGCTCCAGTAGACTGAAGTAATTAGTAGATAAAATTGAGGTACTTGGGTGTTTCTCTAAGCTTCGTTAAAGATTTTAGAAAGTTCATATGGTTAAGTTATAAATATAAATACAACCCCTGCAGCAATAACATGAGCAGGGACGAAATTCCAGAGGCTAAGAGTGATATAAGGCGGCGTCAGCACGTCAGGAGAAATGCTTTGCGGCAATTCGTCCGTGTTTACGTTCTGAGTTCAAATTCCTCCGAGGTTCGACTTTGTCACTCACCCTTTCGGGATCGATAAAATAAGCACCAGTACGCACTGGGCTCAATATAATCGACTTTCTCCCTCCCCAAAAAATTTCAGGACTTGTACCTATAGTAGAAAGGATTATAAGAGCGACATAACAATATCGAGGAATACATACTCCTGCGGGTCAGAGGCCGGATTGTATATATTAGGGATTTAAAACCAATCAAGTGGCTTCTCTCTGCATACATTCCAGGATTTCTGTGTCTGCAGTAGCTGCGTTGTCTTACATATCGGAGTAGTACTATGCTGTTGTCCCTCGCTTGTAAAGTGTCAGCAAATGCTGGAGGCCGAAATATTATCTAGCATCAAAAAGTAGAGCCAGTCCTTGAGATGTAGTTCTAGTTATTTCAAGAATGTTTTTTTCTTTCACCAGGAGAGATCTTCTCTCATTTACGACGGGCTTCTTTCAGTTTCCGTCTGCCAGATCCACTCACAACGCGTTGGTCGGCCCGAGGCTAAAGTAGAAGATACTTGCCCAATGTGCCACGCAGCGGAACTGAACCCGGGACCATGTGGTAGCGAAGCAAGGTTCCTACCACGCCTGCGGAGTTTCTTGCTGTTGAGACAAGATTGGAATGTACCTTCGAGATCTCCTTTCATTAAATCAATTCGGATTTGGCCTGTGGTGTCTAGATAGCGTGTTGATGAGGAATGGCTGTAGAAGGTCAGGGAGGAATTAAGGGTCGCTTCACCTCTTGTCTGTGTCAATGTAAAAGGCAGCAAGCTGCAAGAATTGTTAGAGCGCCAGAAAAAAAGTCTTGCGTTTATTTCTTCTGGGTTTTTACATTCGGAGTTCAAATCACAGGTTAACTTTGCCTAACACCTCTCTGAGATCGATAAAAAAAATGTACCTGTCAAATACTGGGGTAAACAGTATCGAGTAAACCTCTTCCCTCAAAAGTGTTGGCTTTGTGCTTAAGTTGTGTCTGAATGCAAATATACATGAAAATATGTATGTATGTATGTATGTATGTGTGTATGTATGTATGTATGTATGTATGTATGTATGTATGTATGTATGGCTAGATGAATGGATGGATGGTTGCATGCATACATGTATGTATGTATGCATGTATGTATGTATGCATGTATGTATGTACTTACGTATGTACGTATGTATGTATGTATGTATGTATGGATGGATGGATGGATGGATGGATGGATGGATGGATGTTTGCATGCATACATGTATGTATGCATGTATGTGTGTATTATATATATATATGCATGTATTTATGTGTCATTAGCGAGAACTTGTATCAGATATGCAAACCACAGGAACATGTATATTTAATATCAAACGCGAAACTGCGGCTATTTAAGTTGCATCAGCTTCACAACGTGAAACTGTATTCTCGTTAAGCTTTTTGAAAAAAAATTTCCATCTAAACAGGAATATTGACTAAATTACATAGCAAAAGATATAATATTCCTTATTTTGTAATATTATAACTTCTTCTCGTAATAACATTTTGCAAAGGTAGAGACTATTTTTTACGTATAGCTTTTTGTTTTACTGTTTTTTTTTTTTCATAAAATGATATCATTTTACTTCTATAATTTCCTTTTCACATGATATTCATCCTGTTAAACACGTTGAAATTTTATGCTTTAAGCTTTAATCTTTACTGCCCTGCATCTGCATTTTTGTTGTTGCTGATGTTGTTGTTGTTATAAAAAAATGCTTTTCCACGGTCGCTTAAGATCAAGACCAGTAACTTAAAATAACCGATTTGAATATTGAGTGCTTATCAGACTAAGGACTGGCTGAAAATATTGTTTGTAGAGAAACGTTCTAACCAAAAGCTTCAGTATTTTAAAGTATTTTCTGGGGTTTGTTGGTTTGTTTTTTTTACTGACTTTTTAAAACTTTTTTTGTCTGAAACAGCTCATTTATATTTCTGTATTGATTTTTTTTTTAATAACCCTCAAAACAACACTAATATCCAAAAGGGATTTTTTTTTATATGTATCAGGTGTAACTCACTTATGAAACAGTCAACATAATAGGCAACATAATTTTCTAATGGGAACGCGTTTCTAGATTGCATCGAACAGCAAAGAGCTTTCTACGAAGGTTAAACATGCTAGAAATAGCAGATGAAACACCTTCAAATCATACCCTTTTTATTTTAGAAAAGGAAGACCATATTGGATAACATGATCTTAGATACAACATGATACGCGTAAATGACTTTAGTCATTAAGGCTGAGGTGAGGCCAAACAACATTTCCAGGTAATCGTACGTCTATACGTCACGTCAATTTGTTCACCAATTACAATACCGGTCTTTGATAATTAAGGCCGGTCCAACCTGGTGATGTATCAAATACTACATCTTAACACCGACCTAATCGAGGTATTTGCCCTAAAGGGACCAAACTTTAGTTATTAGGTTGTCAAGAAAGTTCTTGCAGAATTTTTAATTTTGGTTTTAAATTATGTATTTTCAAATTAATTTTCGTTAAATTACTTTGACTTCATATATCATTTTAAATCCCGTTTTTCGCTCTATCTAATCATATTACTCTTTTTTCTTTTTGAATAATTAGGCCATTTTTTCCGGAACGTTGAATACAACATGGACGAAAAGCAAATTCGCACAAGTTTTTATTCCAGTTCAAGCTAGGCCGAAACGTTGCTGAAACAGCTCGCGATATCAACGATGCGTTTGGCCCAGGAACTACTTATGAACGTACAGCACAATGGTGGTTCAATAGCGGTGACGAGAGTCTTGAAGATGATAAGCGTAGTGGTCGGCAATCGGATGTTGACAACGATCAACTAAGAGCCTTAGTCGAAGCCAATCCACGCACAACGGTTCGAGAGCTTGCTTCTGAATTAGACGTAACGTACACGACAATTTCCAACCACTTGAAAGAGATTGGAAAAACAAAAATACTTGAGAAATGGGTGCCGCACGAATTGAACGACAACAAAAAAAAACGCCGTTTTGAAGTGTCGTCTTCCCTTCTTTTACACAACAAGAGTGGCCCGTTTCTCGACCGGATTGTGACTTGCGATGAAAAGTAGATTCTTTACGACAACCGGCGATGCTCAGCTCAGTGGTTGGATACCGACAAAGCTCCACGACACTTCTCGAAGCCAAAGTTGCACCAAAAGAAGGTCATGGTGACTTTTTCTTGGTCTGTGGCTGGTCTCATCCATCACAGCTTTTTGGATCCAGGCGAAACTATTACGGCAGAGAAGTACTGTCAGCAAATGGAGGAAATGCATAAGAAACTCCAATAACAACAGCCACCATTGGTCAATAGAAAAGGACCAATTTTTCTCCACGACAACGCTCAGCCACACGTCGCACAACTGACCCTACAGAAGTTGAACGAATTGGGCTACGAAACTCTGCCTCATCCGCCATACTCACCAGACCTCTCGCCTACCGACTACCACTTTTTCAAGCATCTCGACAACTTCCTGCCTGAGAAATGCTTCAAAAAGCAAGACGAGCCAAACACGCCTTCAACGACTTCATCGCCACTAGAACGCAGGATTTTTATGCTACTGGCGTAAATAAACTTGTTTCGCGTTGGCAAAAGTGTGTTGACTCTGATGGTGTTTATTTCGATTAATAAAGTTTTGTTTGAGCCGAGATATGTGCATCTGAATTTAAAGGTTAAAAACCGCAAGAACTTTCTTGACAATCTAACAGAAGGTTCTAAATTCAAAGAAATCGTCACAATCAGCTTGCTCTGAAATTAGACTATTTATATTTACATTCACGTTCACTTTAAACATAATGTGCTCAATCTAACCACGGAGTGATCCAACCTGCAAGAAATAGCAATCAGATTCACTCAACACACACAACCGTTTGGAAATTTACATTGAATGATGCTGTCCTTGATATATAACAAGGCGAAATGATCGCAGTTGAAAAGTCTCTCATCAGTGGTTTGCTCAATCTCGTTATAAATGTGACTAAACAACATATTCTGAATAAACGTGTATTTTGTAAGTTTCAAGAATTGATTCACTGAATTTGAACACTTGAAGAAAACACATGAGCGTTTACTTTACCAACTTGAGGCTTACAAGTCAGTGCGAAGCTTATTTAAAAGATTAAGAAAGAGAAGTAGAGAGAGTAAGGAGCGAGAGAGAGAGACAGAGAGAAGGAGGCTGATAGAACGTAAAATATCTCTAACAATTTCACTATTACGGAAAGCCCTAACTAATTAATAGTCTTTGATCTAATATTTCTAAGATGGTGCCAGATCCTTATCGCGGCAGGCCGTAAATGAAGCAAGTTGCTTAATCATTAGCATATGTGGCCAACAGTCGGATCTAAGTTTTCAAAATTACGTCATAGAAGACATTCCAATTTGATGTTATCTCTGCAAACTGTAGTTGCAGTCGTCAATTTTATGACACACGAAACCGAATAGTTTTTTGAAGTTTTTTGTTGTTGTTGTTGTTGTTGATTTTTGTGAAGGTTTTTTTTTTTTTGCTTTAAACAAGAGAGATGAACAGGCAAAGAAAAAGAGAGAAAGATATGAATCACAACACTCCGAACAAGGGATCCGTCAGTTTTAAATGTCTATATCGAAATTATTTTATTTCAGCAAAAAAAAAAAAACTTGTTTCTACAACAATTAGATAATTAGGAAATATATGGAAGGGACAACGTTCGACCTATTAGCCTCCTACTGTTTATTTATATAGGTAATTGATCTATTTCCGATTCTTCAGTTGTAGAACTGAGGGTATGTTTCACAGTCGTCGGAAGCTAGTCCTAAACTATGTGGTACGACCATCGTTTGTTTTTTCTTTTAATTCGAAACAATATCGTATTTCTGCACTGTTACAAAATTACAATAATAATCATAATTCTTTCAACTGCAGACACAAGGCTCGAAATTGGGAGTGGGGGACTTGTCGTTTACGTCAACTCCTGTGCTGAATTGGCACTTATTTTATCGACCTCGAAAAGATGAAAGACATAGTCGACCGCAGCGGAAATTGAACCCAGAGTGTAAAAGCCGAAAGAAATGCTGCCGAGCATTTTGCCTGACGCGCTAACAGTTTTGCCAACTCGCTGTCATGAATATTGGAGACCGAAAGAGTAAGATCAGGAATACAAGCAGGCGAAATGGGGGTCCTCCGAAAGGTGGCTGGAATATCGTACGATGGACAACTCGGAGAACAGGGAGTCACTATTTGCCGCGGGGCCAGTTACTACTTGCTTGCATAGGGAAGTTACACTTCAGGTACAACGGTCATGCGGTTAAAATGTTTGATGAAAGAATCACTAAACAGATTTTACGGGTAACGCCAAACGGCAGGCCGACAGGATTTGCAAGATTAAGTCTGAAAACAAATACATATGAATGAATACAAATACGTTGTTAGTGACAGCTTGAACTGCAAGAAATAGTAGCCAGATCTCCCTCATTTCAAACCTCGTCTTAAAATCTTATCCATCTCTATGCACATCTTGTCTTAAAAATTGACGGAGACATAGGCTGATGCAGTAGTATATATACGGCTTTAAATCAGGACAGGATAATCCTAGGCGGAATACTTTGGGTTGTAAGGATACTCAATTGGAACTGATCTGGGCCGAAACAAAAACAACATAATTTTTTATACGTAGCTGTGTGATAAGAAGCTAGCTTCTTAACCTCATGATTTTGGGTTCAGTCCCACTCCGTGTCACCTTAGCCAAGTGGTTTCTACTACAGCCTCGGGCCAACCAAAGCTTTCTGAGTGGATTTGGTAGATGGAAACTGAAAGAAACCCGTCGCATATGAGGGTGTGTGTGTTATGTGTGTATGTGTGTGTGTATGTGTGTGTGTGTGCGTCTTTGCTTCCGTATTTATCCTCACCACCGCTTGACAACCGATGTTGATGTGTTTACGTCCCTGTAACTTAGCGGTTCGGCATATCAGACCGATAAAATAAGTACAAGGTTTAAATAACACGTACTGGGGTCGATTCATTCTTCAAGGCGGTGCCCCAGCATGGCCGCAGTCTGGTGACTGAAAACAAGTATAAGATTTCTAGTTATCAGTCACTGTTTTAACTAATTATCAATAATGTTACTGGTTATTGTTATAACTATTCATATTGATATTTATAGAAGCAACAAGTTATATTCTTTTCTACTCTAGGCACAAGACCCGAAATTTTGGGGGGAAGGGGGCCAGTCGACTAGATCGACACCAGTACGCAAATGGTACTTAATTTATCGACCCCGAAAGGATGAAAGGCAAAGTCGACCGCGGCGGAATTTGAATTCAGAACATAAAGACAGACGAAATACCTATTTTTTTACTTCCCACAAGGGGCTAAACACAGAGAGGACAAACAAGGACAGACAAACGGATTAAGTCGATTATATCGACCCCAATGCGTAACTGGTACTTATTTAACCGACCCCGAAAGGATGAAAGGCAAAGTTGACCACGGCGGAATTTGAACTCAGAACGTAGCGACATACGAAATACCTATTTCTATTTCTTTATTATCCACAAGGGGATAAACACAGAGGGGACAAACAAGGACAGACAAACAGATTAAGTCAATTATATCGACCTCAGTGCGTAACTGGTACTTATTTAATCGACCCCGAAAGGTAAAGTTGACCTCAGCGGAATTTGAACTCAGAACGTAGCGGCAGACGAAATACCTATTTCTTTACTACCCACAAGGAGCTAAACACAGAGAGGACAAACAAGGACATACAAACGGATTAAGTCGATTATATCGACCTCACTGCGTAACTGGTACTTAATTTATCGACCCCGAGAGGATGAAAGGCAAAGTCGACCTCGGCGGAATTTGAACTCAGAACGTAACGGCAGACGAAATACCGCTAAGCATTTCGCCCGGCGTGCAAACGTTTTTGCCCGAAGTAACAATTTATATTATTAATAATAATTAGTACTGTAACTAGTTATAACTGTGGTACATGAATAGGCACTGAGATAAAAAAAAAAATTTATGAATTTTCTTAAATCTTCTCTTTTGTGCAACACTCACCCAACAGCACAAAGCTTTAGCAGACAGCATTCTTTCATAGAATATAAATAAATATTGACTCGGAATATGAAAGTAAGCAGAACTCCATCATTAAAACACATACATGGTCATCATTTATATAAAACATTTGTAAAAAATCACGGGCAGGTCTGTTTTCACTATTTCACTACCACAAAGAACAAAGAGGGAGATTTTTGTCTTCGGCAGTTGAGTCAAAAATAACATAAATGGAAATTAGAAATGAAAAGAAAAAATAAGAAAAAAAAAACGACTCATTCCTTATGTTTATGTTGGTATAATCCTCTAGAAATATATATCACGCGTTGCTATTGGCCACAAGGCGAAATCATCAACATCGCATCTCTAAGTAATCCAAATGGAAAAAGCGAAATTATTTACATATGTGGCGCACGCGAACCACCGCCGCCCACAGCACTTGCAGGGTTGTCACTGTCGCTGTGCTTTCATTACCGACACCACCAAATATGCTACCACCACCATCATTACCAAATAAAGTATATTCTTTATGTTTCTTGATATTTTTATCGCCAATTATTCATAGTCGACGTAAAAGGAAGTTTTAACGTTTTCAAGAAATAGTATATGATAATTAAAGAGGCATTTGTTTGGTTTTATAAAGTGAACAAGAATTTCGGTAAATGCAAGAGTGAAGTTCCTAAAAAGAAAACAAAATTCTACGAAAATATATAAAAAGGCTGGAAAAATAAAAGGAATCTGAATATAAACAACGTATAAAAGTTAAAAAATACTGAGAAAAAAAAACAATATCTCTGTGATAATGAATGGAGCGCGTGGAAAACAGTTTTGGTTGTCGGCTAATGGAATTATATGTTGTGTATAGTGAGATAAGAGATACGAAATGAAACAATATGATGAGCATAAAAGTGTGCGCAGATGAATTATTATAAAGGCCTGCATCTTACTACATGTCTCAATAACTGTTTCCTGGTTAGACTGCGAGAACATTCTATACTTTTTCAGCTGGAAATAGTTAATGTTCGTGCCCACTTTCCCACTCGTTATCTTTTCGTAATGGTTAAAATGAGATCAGTTTCTTGCCTGTTGATTTACGAGAAGTATTAATGTTGCTTCTAATTCTTCTCAAAATTGAACAAAATTAATTTCTTAAATGCGCGCAGGACATCAAGTTTAGAGAAATAAGCGAACGACACTGTGTGACTAACACTATTTTTTTGAGAGCAACGGATTAGAATCACGAACTCACATACACACTCTTTGTTCATTCTATCACAACTACATCGGCCTCTCCTCCTCTAAAATAGCAATCTACATGGCCACCCCAACTTGACACATTTATCTCTACCCTTACACTTTCCCTTCACTTTCACCGTATCTCACTAAACACCTTACCAAATCATTCTTTCCTCCATTAGTCCGTCAGGAATACCTTTTTAGATCAGTTATTGACCTACAAGATTTCAAAGTGAGTATATTCCGTGGGTAGCTCACTGGTCAAGAAATGCCTACAAAGGTAATGGGAACTATTATGTTTAGTCAAGAAACTATCTTCTCACTAGTTCCTGTACGTGCGCGCACGCCCACACATACACACGCACGCACACACACACACACACACACACACACACACACTCACACACACACACAGAGTTTCCGTGGACAACATTGTTTCATACAATGCTCTACTTTAAAATAAAACGCATGAACCAAGCAATTTTTCTCCTTTGTTAAATAGTTTGTGTTTGTGCTTGTCCCCCCAACATCGCTTGACAACCGATTATGGTGTGTTTACGTCCCCGTAACTTAGCGGTTCGGCAAAAGATATTGATAGAATAAGTACTAGGCTTAACAAAGAATAAGTCCTGGGGTTGATTTGCTCGACTAAAGGCGGTGCTGCAGCATGGCCACAGTCAAATGACTGAAATAAGTAAAAGAGTAAAGGGTAAATAGTTGGATATTCAATTATGTCAGCAAAAATATCTTTTAATAAAAATTTACGGTGGAAAAACTGTCTAATTGTCAATACTTTCTCGACTATATAAGGCATGAACTTAACATTCCTTATTAAATACAAAAGATTCTCTTTCATATCAGTTATAACTGGGTTTTGCCAGATACTCAAAACCACTAATCCAGTATCTTCAGAGCTTTACAGTAACACACGCTCAAGGCTCTGAAATATCTCATAACGCCTTTGTTTCTGTCTGCTTGAGTATTTGTGGCCGGGGTATTATTTTTTCAAATATTTAGTTGCTAACGTTTTGTCCTTTAGTATTGTTGGTAATAGCTGTACAGTAGACGACCAGAGTAATGCCTTATATATTTTCTATGTTCTGAACTTGAATCTCTCAGGGATTCATACGATATTTACCAGTGAAAACAAATGAATAATTGCTAAAACAGTTAAACCAAATGAGTAAATGAAATATCGAGGACAGTGGGTTGATAAAACGATAAAGTGTCGATTAAATTGCCCTACAATGTATTGGTAACTGGGACATCAATATTTTCATTGCTGTGACGAGCATCACAGAGGAACAGATGCAACGCGTCGAGGAATCGGGATTCTTGATTGAAGTCTTTGGAAACGTTATGATTTTCCATGTCGCCACTCCCCTTTGAAAAGAAAAGGTCTTTGGGTCAAGCCAATATTTATTTTACTGATTTGAGTCCGATATTTTAATCATTTATTTCAAATACATCAATCAAGGTGTTCGTAAAATAGCTCAGCGGAGAAATTTTATTCCACAAGCAAACGCAATATTAAAAAGAAAAATCCAGATTTGATTTGATTTTATTATTTATTTATTTTTGTAGGTATCATCTTAAGCTAAATACTTTCACTTCATAACCTTGGGATTTCGGGTTCGATTATTCAACCTTCTATCAACCTATGAGCGAACCTTGGTCGTCAACTGTTCGCTGAGGATGTGTGTGTGTGTGCGCGCGCGTGTGTGTGTGTGTGTGTAAATTATTTCAGATGTATATATTTTCTGTTCCATAAAAGCATTAACCCTAAAAGTGGATGCTTTGTGCCGAAATTTAAAATTACTATTTTCGTCTGGCTCAGGTTCGGTCTTATCCCTGGATGGGTTTATGCGGGTAGCGGGTTATTACCAATAACCTTAGGTATCCACAAATTTTCAGCAGTCTTTCAATTGCTAAGAACCCTTCTGATAATCCTTGCTGTCCCTAAGAAACAAACTTTCTGTAAGATCTCTACCGAGCATATCATCATCATCATCATCATCACCACCACCACCACCACCACCATCATCATCATCATCATCATCATCATCATCATCATCAAGGCGACGAGCTGGCGAATCGTCACCGCGCCGGACAAAATGTTTAGTGGCATCTTTCTGTTTTTACGTTCTGAGTTCAAAAACCGACGAGGCCGACTTCGCTTTTGATCATTTCGGGGTTGATAAAATAAATATCAGTCCAGTGCTAGAGGGGCGATATAAGCGGCTAACACCTTCCCAAAATTCCATGCCTTGTGCTTATAGCAGAAAGAATCATCATCATCATCATAATCATCATCATTGTTTACTGCAGACAAAGTAGACGTTATTTTCAACTCGCTTTCCGAAACGAAAGATTTCAGTAGATGCAATAGAGTTTTTACAAAAAATATAGTCATATAGATAACAGCCTAAACTTACCTGGCACAGGGGTAAACCATGATCAGCCTAAAATTTGGAGTCTTCTCCTACAGAGATTGACGAAAGAGAATATGTTGGTGATTTTGCTTTCGGACAAAGTTTATTTGTCCGAAATATTACTCATCAACAAAAATATAGCAGCAAATATTTCACCCACAAGAAATTTTTTTTTAAATGAAAATATACAAAATGACATCTTTCACACACAAACAACAGAAGTGAATACTATTTAATTGTAAAGCAAAATGCTGATTTCAAATTTTGGAATAAGGCCAGAAATTTCAGGTGAGGGGATAAGTCGTTTACATCGACCCCCGTATTCAATAAGTAATTATTTTATCGACCCCGAAAGGTTAAAGTCGACCTTGCGGCAATTTGTTCTCAGAACGTAAAGACAGACTAAATGCCACTAAACATTTTACCATACGGCAGATCCATAGGTAACAGATGTCTATGATACAGAAAGGGTTTGCTTAATACTAAAAGGGTCCTGTGAAACTTTCAAAAGAGATACAGTCCCAACTTTAACCAAATATGAGGAGACATTACTAACAGAGAAGGCATTTGAGATCTTTTAATCCAACTATTAACCCTTTATACTATAGGCACAAGGCCTGAAATTGTAGGGGAGGGGTATAGTCGATTACATCGACCCCAGTGCGTAACTGGTACTTAATTTATCGACCCCGAAAGGAGGAAGAAATCCAACCATTGACAGCATATAAGCAATACATCAGCCAGGAATATTTATTTTCAAGATAAGATTCCTGCAATGAAAAGGTATAAATGTCTACAGAATGACAAAACTCCAAGATAAACACAATATCCCTGGTTCTTTCACCAAACACTAGTTTAATTCTGTTCCTCGACTTCGCTGTAAGTCTAGCCGAAGCCTTCAATTAAACGAACGTGTGTGTATACACGTAGCAGCAGTGAATGCAGCATGAGAAAATTCAGTTCCAGACCAAAGTGACTCATTAAAGAATCGCGTGAACAGTTTTTTTAATTTTCTGTGAAACATTTTGCATTTACTGTCAATAGTGAGGACAACAACGAAATTCGAACTTCCATCAGACTTTATTTAGGTTCTGCCTTATATCTGTTTCTTTACTACCCACAAGGGGTTAAACATAGAGGGGGACAAACAAGGACAGGCAAACGAATTAAGTCGATTGCATCGACCCCAGTGCGTAACTGGTACTTAATTTATCGACGCCGAAAGGATGAAAGGCAAAGTCGACCTCGGCGGAATTTGAACTCAGAACGTAACGGCAGACGAAATACGGCTACGTATTTCGCCCGGCGTGCTAACCATTCTGCCAGCTCGCCGCATTGTTCTTCGTTATATCCTCACCTGAACACGGTTAATGATGAACACTTAAACAAAATGGCCAACCGCAACGGAAATTTTAAAAGTACTCGGCCAAAATCAGTTACTTTTTTTTTTTTTTTTTTGCTGCCTTTACGAATAGGCTTGAACTGACATCCTTTTGACTCAATCTTTCTTTAAATGACTGGAAGCTGAACCACACACAATCATTGATGAAGATTAAAAATCATGAATAACAATTAACCCTCGTTCTTACCCCTACCGGGTCATTCTTCTACTTAAAACAATAGATCTTAGACTCATGTGATTTTTAGTGAATAAATATTTATTTGAAACTTTATTTATTTAGGTAGTTAGTTCCAGGCTACAAATTGCTAGCAATTATTTATTGCTTACCCACCTATAATGATATATGATACATATCGCACCCACGCGTGCATGCTCGCACGCACGCACACATACACACACACACATATACACACACAAACAAACACACATGCGTGCAGACACTCACACACACACGCACTCACACACAGACACACAAACACACACGCACACACAGAGGAATATATGCTATCTTTCTAATTCACTTCCTCAAACATATACAAATATTTACCCCTTAAGCAGCCATTTCAATATGTCATGTGTCGACTGAAATAGCTAGACATCTCTCTCGCACTTCATCGCTTCCAGCAATCTCCAGGAAAGTTTTCTAATTACTTGCACGGTTCCTTCTATTAGTTGTATTTCTTCCATAGATAAACATCATATTAAGAAACGATCAAAACCACACACATAATGGCTGTTGTTATTTCATCCAACAAATTTCTTAGCCTGTAGCCATTTCATAGGAGAAGCGAGGTTGGAAAGGACAAGCACACCTAAAATATCTCCAGGCATGCATAAGTGAATCAAGTCTAGGCTTCTTTATAAAAGTATACAAGGAGGCGAAAATATGTTCCCTCCTGAAAGTAGATGTACAGAAATATACACAGTAGACACATATGTGTAAAAGAATATGTAACGCGATAATTAAATGTATGCGAATTCATTATTTTTAAGTTTTATTTTCTTCGAAATTCTCTTACCAAATTAATAATTTTTGTGTAAAATGAATCCTGAAACTTCAACAAATAAAATTAGTCTACTAACCTGACATAGCAAATTTCCACTAAGGAGGTAAAATAATCAAATGTGTCTGGAGTTGTCACCCTGTCTGTCATAAATTAGACTATTCTTCATCTCCAATTTGTTAATAAATTCATAGCAAATTTGGTCCGCCAACTCATTTCAAATGATTTTGCTTTTTAGTTTTATATTTGTGTGTCCACACCTTCATTTTATTAAACACTGTTCCACGTTTAACTCTCGATGTAAGTATAGCCTCCATTAATAAAAGTTATCGCGGTTGCCGCTTAAAATATACTAGTACTTAACTTCAATATTGATTAATTATATAAGTGTGAGTGCAGGCGCAATGGCCCAGTGGTTAGGGCAGCGGACTCGCGGTCGGACGATTGCGGTTTCGATTCCCAGACCGGGCGTTCTGCGTGTTTATTGAGCGAAAACACCTAAAAGCTCCACGAAGCTCCGGCAGGGAGTGGTGGCCCCTGTTGTACTCTTTCGCTCCAACTTTCTCTCACTCTCTCTTCCTGTTTCTTGAGTAACGCTGGGATGGACTGGCGTCCTGTCCAGCTGGGGGGAATATATACGCCATAGAAACCGGGATAACGGGCCCATGAGCCTGGTTAGGCTTGAAAAGGGCGCATAAATCAATAGGAAATAACAGTTGTTAATCAAGAACAAAAATCGTGTTACACAGTGCAATCAGCTGTATATGTCTTATCGAGGCCGTGTAGATGCAGGTTCAGAGGACGTGTCCTTGTACTTTAGTTAATAATTATAAATTCTGAATGTGTGAGACTTTTAATTCATGGGGAAGAGGTAAAAAATGAGATTTAATTTATGGTTATCAATTAGTCGGGTTTGAAAATTCGAACAAAAGTAAAATCGGTCTATCAACATCGTATTTTGAATAAGGAATAATTTTTAAAATTTTAAAATAAAAGTTTATTTTTAAAATAATAACAATGAGCTTCTTATACACAGTGTTCAGGAATGCCACATCTGGTCGGAAAATTGTAAAAGAAGGGAAAGAAAGCAGCAATTAATTGAATAATAATGAAAGCCAAAAGTACATGCAGAGTACACAGGATAAGAGAGGAAAAACAGGAGAGTGAACAGTAAACGAGCCTTAACGAGGGAGGGGTACATGGATATGCCAGGAGAAGAGTTGAGGAATAAATTCGTGAAGTATGGAATTTGGAAGAACCAGTACATGGCTCTTCGGATAAAGCTGAAAGAATCGTTGATATATTTGAACAATCTGGAAAATTTTTTTCTGAACACAAGTATAAGACATTCATTGTGGAAAGGAGTAAAATTTTGGTAGGAGGGAAAATATAGTGATCGATAAAATATACGGAAAGATGAAGAAGAAAAAGAACAAGAACAAGAACAAGAAGAAGAACAACAACAACAACAAAAAGGTATTAAATCATGAAAGTTTATTCATTTTTTTCCCTGAGAATTTGATTGCATTGTAGCATAAAGGCAGAGTAAATAAGCTTTGGCCACTTCACCTGCAAAAAGTAAAGCCAAATCTCTTTCAAATCCTACTCTTAAAAAAAAAAGCAAGCATTCATATTAGATAGCATAGTCTTAGACGTTCTACCTAAGAGGGGATGGCCACGGCTTTGGTTTTAACAAAACAATAAAATAAGAGACAATGGGTTCCGTATTGTAACTATGGAGCCTAACGAAAGAAATAACGCATTAAAAATATAAAATACCTTTCCACATATGGTTGTGGTGGTGGTGGTGGTAGTAGTAGTAGTAGTAGTAGTAGTAGTAGTGGTGGTGGTGGTGGTGGTAGTAGTAGTAGTAGTAGTAGTAGTGGTGGTGGTGGTGGTGGTGGTGGTGGTGGTAGTAGTAGTAGTAGTAGTAGTAGTAGTAGGTGGTGGTGGTGGTGGTGGTAGTAGTAGTAGTAGTAGTAGTGGTGGTGGTGGTGGTGGTGGTGGTAGTAGTAGTAGTAGTAGTAGTAGTAGTAGTGGTGGTGGTGTGGTGGTGGTAGTAGTAGTAGTAGTAGTAGTAGGTGGTGGTGGTGGTGGTAGTAGTAGTAGGTGGTGGTGGTGGTGGTAGTAGTAGTAGTAGTAGTAGTAGGTGGTGGTGGTGGTGGTAGTAGTAGTAGGTGGTGGTGGTGGTGGTAGTAGTAGTAGTAGTAGGTGGTGGTGGTGGTGGTAGTAGTAGTAGTAGTAGTAGTAGTAGTAGTAGTAGTAGTAGTAGTGGTTGTGGTGGTGGTGGTGGTGGTAGTAGTAGTAGTAGTAGTAGGTGGTGGTGGCGGCGGCAACGGCGAAAGGATTGTGAATATTGCTTTGTCATACCAAGGAGTCATCATCGACTCCAGATGGTCCTGTTCTTGTAGAAATATCCGCAGGGCTTTGTGTCCCTTTTTTTCTCTCGTGTTTTGCCTGCGTTATGTCATGACGGTGGAGTAGCTGCAACTTTCCTTGTGTCCGGCGGTGGAGTCAATGAGTACGATAGTTGTTCTTCGTGACGATCACGTGATATATTGAAGCACTCGTTCAGAAGCTACTCAAAACGCCATTCTCCGAGTCAACAAACCTATATAATAATGTAAACAAGAAAACATTCAGAATTTATAATTCTTAAATGAAGTACAATGGCACGTCCTCTGGACCTGCATCTACACGGCCTTGATAAGCCATATACAGCGGATTGCACTGTGTAACACGATTTTTGTCCTTGATTAACAACTGTTATTTCCTATCTGCTAATCCACCAGAAAGTATAAAAATGGTTAATATTTCTTCCAAACTTCGCATTTGCTACATTTATTCAAACCCCAAAGAATCCCTCTCAGCACATAGTTATGATGCTCCTCCACTACCCCAGCTCATGATCAAAGAGGCACATATTGTCAGCCACTAAGGGACATGCAGAAGTGGTTAAATTCAAGCAACTGTAAATCTGTGGCAGAAACGTTAGCACGCCGGGCGAAATGTTTAGCGGTATTTCGTTTGCCGTTACGTTCTGAGTTCAAATTCCGCCGAGGTCGACTTTGCCTTTCATCCTTTCGGGGTCGATTAAATAAGTACCAGTTGCGCACTGGGGTCGATGTAATCGACTTAATCCGTTTATCTGTCCTTGTTTGTCCCCTCTGTGTTTAGCCCCTTGTAGGTAGTAAAGAAATAGGTATTGAGGAGAATATTTACTATAATGATATTTCTGCTTCAGCATTGAATCTGTCTGAAATGTAATGGAAAATAGGTCAGTTTCAAAACATTGATGTCAAGGTACAAAAGCAAAGTTTGAAGGGAACAGTAATCATTTCCTTTGGTTTCTAGATAGAATCAAATAATAAATTTTAAAATTTGCCAGTAAAATCTTATAAAATGACAATGTTCGAAAAAATATATATGATTTTATATTATATATAAGAATAAAAGTGAACAAAATATCCTTTAAAAACAAACATTTAAGCATTAAAAAAACAAACATTTAACTTTCGGTTTTAATTCAAGAAATATCCTTCTCTGTTTTCAATGTTTCCATAATAGAAGCGAAGTTACTGGTGCTTGCTGCCATAATCCCACAGAACAGAATACAGCGTCAAATTTGTCAACACGTGCTTCCTCACAGATATAAGACTTTCCAAAGACTGCTCGGATTCGCCTGTTACTATGGCAACAGGCACGCTGGGAGACAAAAGAGTTCTCATGTTCTGCTTCTTACTATCGAAACAGACATGAATGTGTCTGTGGCTTCAAACTTTAATTGTTAATAACTCCTTATTTATTGATGTAGAGCGAAAATTACTTTCGCGTCATTAATTAGCATATTCATTACACTGAATATAAAATCAATTCGATCAGAATTGATGCTGGCAGCCAAACCGATAAAATCCGAAAGGAAATGACTACTAATCCCTGAAAATTTTACTTTTGTGACTTGGACATCAATGTTTTAAAACTGACCTATTCGACTCAATACCACAGACTTGCTTGTTAGCTACTTCACCTTACCCACTTGCGCGTGTCCTTCAGTGGCTGATAATATGTGCATCGCTGACCATGAACAGGCGTACTGGGGGAATGTCATAGCCATGTGTTGAAGGCGATTGTTTGGGGTTTGAATAAATGTAATGAAAGCAAAGTTTGCAGAAAACATTAGCCATTTTTCATAGTTTCTAGGGGTAAATAAATTGGAAATAACCGTTGCTAAACAAGGACAAAAATCGTTTTATACAGTGTTATATTATGTGTGTGTGTGTGTGTGTGTTTGGTGTGTGTGTGTGTGTGTGTGTGTGTGTGTGTGTGTGTGTGTGTGTGCGCGCGCATATATATTACATATTGAATATATATATATTCATAGGCGCAGGAGTGGCTGTGTGGTAGGTAGCTTGCTAACCAACCACATGGTTCCGGGTTCAGTCCCACAGCGTGGCATCTTGGGCAAGTGTCTTCTGCTATAGCCCCGGGCCGACCAAAGCCTTGTGAGTGGATTTGGTAGACGGAAACTGAAAGAAGCCTGTCGTATATATGTATATATATATATGTTTGTGTGTCTGTGTTTGTCACCCTAGCATTGCTTGACAACCGATGCTGGTGTGTTTACGTCCCCGTAACTTAGCAGTTCGGCAAAAAGACCGATAGAATAAATACTGGGCTTACAAAGAATAAGTCCCGGGGTCGATTTGCTCGACTAAATGCGGTGCTCCAGCATGGCCGCAGTTAAATGACTGAAACAAGTAAAAGAGTAAAAGAGTATATATATATATATATATATATATATATATATATATACATAAAATATTAGATATGTACATATATACACGAGGGTACTACATGAGTACCTATATCGCTAATGATAGAAGGCAAAAAATATTTCTGTACCACCGAATAGTCACAAATCTATTGCAGACAAGATAGGAAAAATATCAGTGAACAATAATAATGTCTTACCTCAAATGGGTCAGAACAAGTAAATGCTGGTCAACTTGGTACCGGTTTCGAAATTTAGCGCCAAATAGGTGCCTGATTTCTCATCAGCCAAAGTCCGCCAACTAAATTACTACTAACATTCTCCCCATCAAAAGTTCGTTTGAAGTGACCGAAATGTGTAAAATTATTCATAAATAAATATAGAGATGGTATTATTAAAATTTAGCAGGCAGACTTTGGCTGATGAGAAACCAGGCACCTATTTGGCACTAAATTTCGAAACAGGTACCAAGTTGACCAGCATTTACTTGTTCTGACCCATTTGAAGTATATATCTAATATTGTATGTATATATTTTATTAATTTGCCTGTACGGCTGATAATTCGCTTACCATTTGTGATGGTATTTTAATAATACCATCCCTATATTTATTTATGAATATATATATATATATATATGTGTGTGTGTGTGTGTGTGTGTGTGTGTGTGTGTGTGTGTGTGTGTGTGTGGATTTAGTTGAACTGATTCACAAAATCAGCCCCCTTTAATTTGTTCAGATTGCTTTCAATTCTGGTATATCGATCCAGCTCTGAGTTTTGGTTACGATCAACCAATTACTTAATCACGTAAATTAAAGAATCTGATGTTATTTGGAATTAAAGTTGGGAAAATTTGGTTAATTTTAGCCAGTCAACAGACAGTGAGGCATGAACAGCTTGTTACCATGACAACCGCACGTTGTGTTGTGTTGATTCTTCACACCACGAGATTTACTTCACCCGCGTATTTTGTTTTAATAAAAATTTATATTTATCAATTAGAATTTTATTATTTTTCGTCAAATGTCTTAATGTTTTACATATATTTCGTGTTTACATTCGTGACAACGAATACCGTGCAGTTTAAATCCTATCGGCTACAAATACGCAGTCTTTCGATTTTGAATCTCTGTGACTTTTCCCTCCAATTTTTTCTCCACATCATGCCTTCATAGCAATAAGAGTGGAAAACTCCATTAATTTAGCCGATTTTCAGATTCTTAACTTCCTTTTAAAAGATGCAGTTTTGTGAATCAGTTTAACTACATTTTTTTTTTCTAGTTTCAGCTCAGAGCTGCGGCCATGCTGATGCACCGCCGTTATATATATATATATATATATATATATATATATATATATATATATTATATATATATATATATATATATATATATATATATACATATATATATATATACATTATATATATATACATATATATATATATATATATATATATATATATATATATATATATATATATATATACAAAATAAGAAAATGGAGAAATACAACGAAATCAAATATCAATTACCAGATAATACCCAATTACATACTTTATTAAACCACCACATAAGAAACTATAAGGTTAAACATAATAATGTAGAGCAAAACAGTGTACATAAAGGAGTGTACATAAAAGAGTAATGTTATACAATAAGTAGAATATGTATAAGAGAATATAAATATAAATACACATAATTATAAATATAGACTACATCTTACAGCTGTTTCGGCCATGGAGATCAGTATTTCTCATTTTACTTATATTAGCCATTTATGGTAGGTCAATATGTACTTATAAATGAGACATTTACAAAAATATCCTAAGGCCTGGATATATGATATCCCATGGAGGGCTGCATTTACAACCCCTATCTCAATTTGTATAAATATATATATATATAGGTACAGATGTGGATGTGTGATAAGTTGCTTGCTTACCATCCACATAGTTCCGGGTTCAGTCCCACTGCGTGGCACCTTCGGCAAGTGTCTTGTGAGCGGATTTGGTAGATGGAAAATGAAAGAAGCCCGTCGTATATGTGCGTCTGTGTGTGTGTGTCTGTGTGTGTGTGTGTGTGTTTGTGTTTGTCCCCGCACCATCGCTTGACAACCGATATCGATGTGTTTACGTCCCTGTAACATAGCGGTTCGGCAAAAGAGATCGAGAGTATAAGTACTAGGCTTAGAAAGTCTAAGTCCTGGGGTCGATTTGTTCGTTTAAAGGCGGTGCTCCAGCATGGCTGCAGTCAAGTGACTGAAACATATAAAAGAATATATACACAAACACACAAACTCATATACATGAATACAAGCACAAACAGACATGTGTGTGTGTGTGTGTGTGTACTGACATACACACATGCTTCTCTACACACATTTATACATATGACATAGATAGATAGATAGATAGATAGATAGATAGATAGATAGATAGATAGATAGATAGATAGATAGATAGGCAGATAGATGGACAGATAGATAGATACATAGATAGGTAGATAGATAGATAGATAGATAGATAGATAGATAGATAGATAGATAGATAGATAGATAGATAGATAGATAGATAGATAGATAGGCAGATAGATGGACAGATAGATAGATACATAGATAGGTAGATAGATAGATAGATAGATAGATAGATAGATAGATAGATAGATAGATAGATAGATAGATAGACAGACAGACAGACAAACACACAGATAGACAGACAGACAAACACACAGACAGACAGACAGACAGACAGACAGACAGACAGACAGACAGACAGACAGACAGCCAGACAGACAGACAGATAGATATTACACACACACACGTTTGATGATGGCTGTTAGAGTGGAATGCAACATTACAAGTGCTGCCGCAGTCTCATATCACGAAATAATTTATTAGACTCATCACTACTTGACGTATTGTGCACCGAACTTCAATTGTAATTCCATCCGTTTCTAAGAACTACAATCATATACACCAACATACAGGACATGTATATAACATTGTGGTGTGTGTGGGGGGGGGCGAGTGTTCGTGTGTGTGTTTGCGAGTGTGTGTGGGAGTGTGTGTATGTGTGTGTGTACGTGTATGTGTACACACATATATATATATATTTATATCTTTTATCTTTATCTTTTATGGATATGCATACATTCATATATATATATATATATATATTGGTATATATATATATGTGTGTGTGTGTGTTTGTGTAGATATAGTAGATATATGCATATTTATATATATATATATATATATACTAGTATGTATATATGTGTATATAAGTATGTATAGGTAAATGTATATGTCTGAGTATCTGTGTATGTATATGCATATGTATATTTATATATTTACACACACACACACAAGTAGACAGGTATGTATATATAGATACATATATATGTATATACATATGTGCATGTATATACATATACATCAATGCGTGTATATGTATTGATGTAGATATATGTGTAGCTATATACAAATATATGTATATATATATATGTATACATATATGCATATATAATATATATATATATATATAATAATATATATATATATATATATATATATATATATATATATATACTGGTATATTATGTATGTCTATATATGATTGATAGGTAAATGTATGTGTATATGTATATGCATATGTATATTTATATATGTACACACAAGTAGACGGATAGACAGACAGACAGACAGACAGACAGATAGATAGATAGATAGATAGATAGATAGATAGATAGATAGATAGATAGATAGATAGATAGATAGATAGATAGATAGATAGATAGATAGATAGATAGATAGATAGAGAGGTATATACGTAGGTAGGTTGATATTTTGGTAGATTGACAGATGATATAAATATCTACTATCGCTGACAAACAAATATATAAATAAAATACTCATTCTGGACCCAATGTATGTGTTCATAACAGGCGCGTACAAGTTTTAGTGCCATGATATAAACGTCTGCTACTGTAGGTGATATCGATATATATTTGTATCAACATTGCATATATCGCTCTTTGCTGATTGGAAATTATTATTGGAACTCGAAGAATATGCATTCATGAATAATTATGGGTACGTAAATAAAAATAATAATAAATAATAATAATATTGAAATTATTGTATACAGTGCTCAGGTGCACCACAACTTGTCAGAAAGTGCATATAAAGTGCAAATAAATATTCGTGTATACACACGTTTGTGTACATACACAAGTGTGCATGTGGAAGCGCAATGGCCCAGTGGTCAGGGCAGCGGACGCGCGGTCGTAGGATCGCGGTTTCGATTCCCAGCATGGGCGTTGTGAGCGAAAACACCTAAAAGCTGCACGCGGTTCCGGTAGGGGTGGTGGTGGCGAACCCTGTTGTACTCTTTCACCACAACTTTCTCTTTCTTCCTGTTTCTGTTGTACCTGTATTTCAAAGGGCCGGCCTTGTCACTCTTTGTGTCACGCTGAATATCCCCGAGAACTACGTTAAGGATACACGTGTCTCTGTGGAGTGCTCAGCCACTTGCACGTTAATTTCACGAACACGCTGTTCCGTGGATCGGATCAATTGGAACCTTCGTCGTCGTAACCGACGGAGTGTCACGATAATGTGTGCATATATATATATATATATATATATATATATATATATATATATATAATATATACATCACCGTGATCACCGTGACCGACCAGGCCATCAGATGTTGCTACGCATCGCTGGTCACAATGTGCTTCGCATTGTTTTAGCCTTCAAATGACGCCACCCCGCTGACTAAGCGAGCAGGCCAATATATGCGTGTGTGTGTGTGTGTGTGTGTGTGTGTGTGTGTCTGAGTGTGTATTTATGCATATATACTCTTTTACTCTTTTACTCTTTTACTTGTTTCAGTCATTTGACTGTGGCCATGCTGGAGCACCGCCTTTAGTCGAGCAAATTGACCCCGGGACGTATTCTTTGTAAGCCCAGTACTTATTCTATCGGTCTCTTTTGCCGAACCGAGTCCCACTGCGTGGCACCTTGGGCAAGTGTCTTCTGCTATAGCCCCGGGCCGACCAATGCCTCGTGAGTGGATTTGGTAGACGGAAACTGAAAGAAGCCTGTTGTAGAAAGAAGCCAGGTGGTGCTATTAAGTTAGACATGGCCTGAGCCAATAATGGCCGAAACCTATCAAAGTATCAAAGTATATATGTATATATATATATATATATATATGTATGTGTGTGTGTTTGTGTGTCTGTGTTTGTCCCTCTAGTATCGCTTGACAACCGATGCTGGTGTGTTTACGTCCCCATATTTATACATATATATGTAATATGTAAGCATATGTATGCGTATGTATATATGTATGTACGTACACGTATGTGGGTATGCGTGTCTGTGTCTGTATGTGTGTTTGTGTGTGTATGTTTATATGTGTGTAAATGTATAGTTTTCCGTGAGCTTTACTATGTTTGCGTGTGCATATGCGCTTGTGACATCTTGTATCGTTATTAGGCAAGCACTTCTACATTGCTAATTACATACATATGCACTCATATAATCGCTATTCATTTACGCTAATATATTGGTTTTCATGCGCATACACACCCACAAAGCACTATCCGTATATCATTCCGATGGATTACCACTGTACACGCTAACAGCTATAATATATGTGTAAATAAATGTGAGTCTGACACATTTATATAAATATGCGTCTCTACGCGCCTTACTTCACACAACACATACTACTATTATACCTGTCCCCCAGATTAAGATGGCTTAACCATGTCTCCACTACACATCATGAAAAATAGCTAGAACTTACTCT
Source organism: Octopus sinensis (assembly GCF_006345805.1). Classification (NCBI taxonomy): domain Eukaryota; kingdom Metazoa; phylum Mollusca; class Cephalopoda; order Octopoda; family Octopodidae; genus Octopus; species Octopus sinensis. The sequence goes on along the minus strand of NC_043006.1, from coordinate 4,732,425 downwards.
TTTACTCTTTTACTTGTTTCAGTCATTTGACTGCGGCCAAGCTGGGGCATCGCCTTGTGGAATTTTTAGATGAATGAATGAACTCTTTTTTTCAGCTTGGTTCTTATTCCATCGGCCTCTTTTGTCGAACCACTAAGTTGTGTGTGTGTGTGTGTGTGTGTGTGTGACGGGTTTCTCTCTGTTTCCGTCTGCCAAATCCACTCGCAAGATTACAGTCGGCCCATGGTTTTCGTAGAAGACACATGACAAAGGTGTCACGCAGTGGGACTGAACCCATAACCATGTGGTTGGGAAGCAAACATCTTACCCACACACACGTTTGAAACTCAGTTACTTGTGTGTGATTGTGTGTGCCTGTGTGTGTGCTCGCGTGTGTGTGTGTGCGCGCGTGCGTGTGTGTGTGTGTGTGCGCGCGCGTGTGTGCGTGTGCGCGTGTGCGTGTGTGTGCGTGCACGTGCGTGTGTGTGTGCGTGCGTGTGTTTATGATTGTGTGTTTGTGTGTGTGCGTTAGTGTTGGTGTACATGTGAACTATACACACACACACATACATATATATATACGTACATACACACACACATACACACACACACACACACATATTAAACTAATACAAGAGTTTGTTGTTTATACGCCCGACTTCGTCTTTTGTTTTTTTTTAATTTGTAAATTATATATATCAATAATAAAAGGGTAAAATCAATTAATTATTAATTAATTTCACCAAGTAGTGTTCAGTATGTAAAAGGACCATTCAAGGTATATTCAAAATATTATGTTATATAATTAGGGCTCAGTAAAATAATTTACTTTACCACATACTGAAACTTTTAGAAATAGCAGCCAATGGTTTGTCTGAGATTACTCATATCAGACGGGTATGTTCAATTTTTAGTGCTTTCAAATCCAAATTAAGAAATGTTGAGCTGACGAAGGAAATGTTGAGTCTAAATTCAACTAATCCAGAAACGTAACGTTCTCAAATGATCTTTGTACATGTGATATTTTGTTGTTTTTCCCTCCATATCTACGTGAATTATTTTTGAGTAAACACTATATGGGAGACTTTTCTTATAGTAGAAAAAATGGCTAAAAAAATTTTGGCTGCTATTTCTAAAAGTTTCAGTATGTGGTAAAGTAAATTATTTTACTGAGCCCTAATTATATAACGTTATATACATATATATATATAATATATATATATATATATATATATATATATATATTGATAAAAACGATGAGATAACAAAAGAAGAGACCTCGATATTATGTAAATTGAGGAATTCATCTGTAAATGTAATATGTGACAATTATTCGGTAGCCATGATAAAACTCCGAGTTTCGGATGCCGAGGTGGAAATCCACGCTACCATCTCTTCAGCTATCCGGCCATCGGAAAAAGTTCATAGTATTCGCGTAAGCGCGCCTGTTCATACCTAGGCGCACGCACGTGGGTGTGCGGGGGCACAAGTGTAGGTATGAATAGGCATGCTAACACGAATACTATGAACTTTTTCCTCCCTTACTTAGCGGTCATTCGAATAGCTCTTTTGTTTTAATAACGGTCAATCACACAGTAATCTCCCTTTGTATAACAGTCATTTTTGATAGCATTTTTCCGATGGCCGGATAACTGGAAAGATGGCGGCGTGTATTTCCACCTCGGAGATACACGCCGCCATACACGCAAAACATTTGCGCAAAAACTAGAAATAATCCGTTTCACGGATAAAAGCAAAGGAAAGTGGCGCGGATTCTCCAAATTCAATCTATAAGCGGCACAATGAAGATTTGTAAGACATTCCAAAAATTCTCCGTTTATGATTCTTATGTGAATAGATGCACAGACTTGGGTGTATGCATCGGTAGTTCAACCGACACACCACCTCGATCACATAGTTGCAGACACCGAAAACTCTCTTAACTCAAAAAGTCTTGTTGCGTTGTTAGCGATCAGCTTGAACTCTGCGAAGAAGAATACAAATAAAACTCATTACATGAATATATACTTACATACATATATATACATACATATACATGCATAACATATACATTCATACACATTCATGAACATATATATATATACATATATCTATTTATGTATCTGTCTATCTATCTATATCTATATCTATGTGTATGCGTGTGTGTGTGTGTGTGTGTACACGCGTGTATATGTGTATGAATACAAGTATTGGGTATGACTTTAAACTCAATCAGATAGTGGGGCTCTGGTTTGGGACTCCCTGAGTTTTGAAGAGTATGGAACCACTTCTTAACTACAAATTTCTCAGGTCTACTCTGACTCGGATTATAGTAGCACCTGTAGGGATCCCAGCTATGGTGTTACTAGCAATCAATCAGACCACGTGAACGCTGACATATCTTTGGTTATTGTCTCAGCATCTTTCTAGGAGAAGGATACTGATGCAAAATATGCAGTCTCACATGATTATTGGTCATCTCACTTCGGTCTGTCACGTGGTACTAATGGCGGAAAGTAATATTCCTGTTGTACAAACGTTTATCACTATAATCCAATGACGTACAGATGTCTCTTTATGGCGACTTGATTTGTCGTTCCATCTACTGAAAGTCCTATGGCGACGGAAGAGTTGCGATATGTGCAGACCTAAGCAGATGGAAACGCACAGTAAGTTACAACTTTCGTCCGTCACTTACGTTTCAAACCATGTATATCTGCAGTCTGCAACGAGACTGAACGTGGAGATTTCATATCAGGGGACATAACTCGTAAGCATGAATTCTGGCTTATCACCCCTTTGCTTAATAATCATAAAAAATAGTTTTCCTCTTTTCCCAACATACCTGGCGGAAGTAGCTATAATTTCTTCTTAGCTGTCAAACAGAAGTTTTCTCTCGTTTGACAAGACAGATACATCGAACACACAACCATAACATCAAAAAGCTGCAAAAGAAAAATGTCAGTAATACAGTTTTGCTAAGTTCATATTGAACTAGCTAAAATCCCGCGAGGTATTGACGTTTCGTACATCTTGCAGTCATCAGTGAAATAAATTAATTGATTATATGTGCGATTTCTCAAGTAGTAAATAACTATTAATGGCTATCATTGCAGGATATTCAAGATCTTAGTGAAAGGGTTGTGGAATATCACTCAGTCATATGTAATGCATACAATGCTGTATCTTTCAGATATATATAAATGATTTTGACACGAAGCTACTTGATAAGGTAACAATATACACAAAAGCGCGCGAACAAACACAAACACAACTCACAATATATAATATTATATATATATATTATAATTATATATATATAATATATATATATATATATATATAAATATATGTATGTATGTATGTATGAATACACACGCACACACACACACAAACATATATATATATATCAAAATTCAATATAGGAAGACATATTCCTATATCAAGCTATTCCTCGTAAAGACCAACACATATTCAAGTCGGCAGTATAACTATATATATACATATATATTTATTATACAATATATATTTCTTCATACAATCCAATTATTCGAAATCAAGGTTGGATGATATAGTTATGGTGCCGGCTTGAATATATTTTGGTTTTGACGAGGAATAACTTAATACCGGAATCTGTCATCTTTTATTGAATTTTGATATCACTATTCAATATATCCAGCCCTTCTGTGTTGTTCTGTGAAAAAGTTGCTATCTTTTAATATTCAGTGTTTATATATATATTGTTACGACCTGGTGGCCATAACCCGAATTTACAGAATCAACGAGGATAGGGTCGAACCAAAACAACAACACACCATGAAATTTTTTTGTAAAATATTATTAACAATAGTCAGCATAAAAAACAGCTTACATACAAAAATATATACACGAGCAAAAAGCAAATGCTATACCAGATGTCAAAATATTTACAAAGGTAACATATATATACAGTTCAGAAATTCGGACACCGAATTCCAGTTTTTGGTTTCACCAAAATTGGCCTCACACAAAACCTGGCCTCACAAATTTGGTTTTTCAAAAATATGTATTCCAAAAATTTGGATTTCATAAAATCTGGATTTCCATTTTGGTACAAATTCGGTTTCTGAAACTTGGATTTCGAACCTTACATTTCGAACCTTGGGTTTCTAACCTTGGAATGTCATAAAATCTGTCTTCACAAATTCGGTGTTCAACCTTGGATTCGAATATTGGACCCAGATGTGACACAGAAATTATTTTAAATCTGACAAAGATTCTGGCGAATTCCTGGAGCATAAAATAAATCCATAAATGCCTAACACAAAGCACAAAGGGCATAAACTAAACAGGAAATCAGAGCTTCTAGAATCCAATTGAACAACTTTGTCCCACAGAAAAACTCACAAAAAACAGGGGGTTACAATTATCTCTGCTTATAAAGGTTTGCCAAGGTCTAGTCAATTTGTTATAGTTTCACAGTTTGGCTAATAACACCTAGCTTCCCTCATTTTGACAATGGACTTCATCCTGACCTTAGAGTGCAAAATGAAAAATTGTTTACCTATTTAACTTATAATTTATAATTTTCTAACAATATATATATATATGTGTGTGCGTGTGTGTGTGTGTGTGTGTGTGTGTGTGTGTGTGGGTGTGTGTGTGTGTGTGTGTGTGTGTGTGTGTGTGTTTGTGTGTGTGTGTATTCGATTTCTGATGAGATAACTTCACTCTACGCGTCCACGAATTTCAAGTCATAAGTATCTGAGCGGTGGTGTCCCAGCATGGTCGCGGCCTTCGGGCTAAAACATTTTTAAGGATTTAAGGAAATTTATTGCTTAAAAATGTATCCAACTCCTGTCAAATGTGTTAAGCTTTCTTTTGCTTTTCTAATCACTCGTGTGTGTATGTATGAATGTGTGTATGTATGTATGTATGTCTATGCGTGTATGTAGATAGATAAAATTAATATGTGTATGTACATATAATATAATGTACACACACATTTTATAGGAATATATATATGCATATATATATATATTATATATATATATATATATATAATATATATATATATATATATATATATACACACAAATTTACATTTCCAGTGGTCTAACGTGTAAAAAATTTAGTCAAAAAGACTATATATTAGTCAAGAAGACTATATATTAATCATACGATATAGTGTATATTTAAACACATAAGAAATCCACTTATAGGAATTCAACAGGGTAGAAAGAACAGCTAGGTTCTATAACCACAAAAATTAGGGATAAAATTCGACAGGAACGAATTGAAAAATGAAAAACATTTTACCATCTAGTTTCCTGGACCAGTTGGGTTTTTTTTACTAAATCTTTTACACGTTAGACCACTGAAAATGTAAATTTTAATTAATTTCCATTTTCCTGGGATATGATTAAATATTGTAAGTTTTTTGGATAATTTTCGGTTTTAAAAGTTGGCGGTTTTTATTGCCGGCGAAGGACTGCGGCTGCGCAGTAGATTTTGAAAAAGTTAGGACGTATAAACACAGGGCAAGTAGTTTTGATCGTCCCGTGTGTATACGTTTAGCCCTATGTGGTCCTACTGAAGAAGATTGCACCTAGCGAGTTCCTTGACTCGCTAAACTAAAATCAGAAACTAATTGGTCCAGGAAACTAGATGGTAAAATGTTTTTCATTTTTCGATTCGTTCCTGTCGAATTTTGTCCCTAATTTTTGTGGTTATAGAACCTAGCTGTTCTTTCTAGCGTGTTGAATTCCTATAAGTGGATTCCTTATGTGTTTAAATATACACTATATCGTATGACCATATATATATATATATTTATATATATATATGCTCTTTTACTTGTTACGTGTTTCAGCCTGATGTCTGTGGCCATGCTGGGGTATCGTTAGTGGAGAAATACGGAACGCCTCACAAATTTGCGAGCTACTCTTGCGCAGGTGACATTCTACCTTTTCTGTGTCGTTCCAGTTTTAGTACAGACAGACAGACAGACAGACAGACAGACAGACAGACAGACAGACAGATAGATAGATAGATAGATAGATAGATAGATAGATAGATAGATAGATAGATAGATAGATAGATAGATAGATAGATAGATAGAACGCACATACACCCCATGTGCATATTCTTCACTTCGCCTTTTTTGCTGTTACAACTTCACCGCTTCATGAAATATAGAGATCTCTTTTGACTTTGTTTCTTGAATGTGGAATCCATAAAATAAGGAACTCCTGGACAAATATTCCAAGCAGCGGGAAGCTTTGAATAAAGAATACATTTCTAGTTTCGAACAAATAAATATAATCTTATGAAAGCTTTCTTTCTACCTTGTACATGTGAGTGATGTGTGTGTGTGTGTGTGTGTGTGTGTGTGTGTGTGTGTGTGTGTGTGGTGTGTGTGTGTGTGTATCCCCTCAAGAGAGAAAGCATGAAAAGAAAGAAAAAGGGGTGAGAGAAATAGAAAGGGAAGTAAAAAAGAGAGAAGAAAGGGAAGAGGTGGAAATGAATGGGAAAATAATGAAAGAGAAAAATAATAGATAGGTATGTATATTATTACCGAGATGTATGCTTAGAAAGTTATAATTGAAAGTCATATAATTACATCTTTAGGATAAATTTTCCGATATTTAGATATTTCCCACCATTTTCCTTTTTGCTCAAACTGTTTAAACGCTTCCAGCATTGAAGTGAAATATATCGTGTGTAATAGGTTTGAATTATTAGTTTTAAAGAATTACAAGAATTATCTGAAGGTCATTGAAATGAAAAAAATACTTTTTAAAATGCGATCAGATAGGCGCAGGAGTGGCTGTGTGGTAAGTAGCTTGCTAACCAACCACATGGTTCCGGGTTCAGTCCCACTGCGTGGCATCTTGGGAAAGTGTTTTCTGCTATAGCCCCGGGCCGACCAATGCCTTCTGAGTGGATTTGGTAGACGGAAACTGAAAGAAGCCTGTCGTATATATGTATATATATATATATATATATGTTTGTGTGTCTGTGTTTGTCCCCCTAGCATTGCTTGACAACCGATGCTGGTGTGTTTACGTCCCCGTCACTTAGCGGCGGTTCGGCAAAAGAGACCGATAGAATAAGTACTGGGCTTACAAAGAATAAGTCCCGGGGTCGATTTGCTCAACTAAAGGTGGTGCTCCAGCATGGCCGCAGTCAAATGACTGAAACAAGTAAAAGAGTAAAAGAGAGAAAGAGTTATTAAAATAAAATATGATTTTTAAAGAAATGAAAGAAAGAATTGTTGGCCGTTGACTGGAACCGTTTATGTCAAAATTTAAGTTCGAAACATCAGGACAAACTTAACGCATTATATTTACGAACCGAAGAGGCTAATTCATATATACATATAGTACACACACACACACACACACGATCACACACACACGCATGGATGTATGTATATGTAACGTTATAACATGAATTTGAGTTGGTATATTTGATATATTTGTGTATTTAACTGCAAATATAATAACGATACTCCCCGAGTCTAGATTACTATAATAAATATGCATGCGTCCCTCTAACACATTTGCAAGCGTGTGTTTGCGTTCACCGTAAAACTTACATATACACAGAAATTAATAGATTAATGTTTGTAAAGAAAATACTGCAGATGAATGGATTCGGTTTGGCTGGGGCGCAGTAACAACAAACAGGTATAATTATTACAATTAATGTGGTATGTCTTACACTCAGGAAGTTTTTGTTGTAACCGCAGACCTTAATAGGCGTATTAATTACACAATTAATTGTCCTGCTTTTTTTTTCTTCCTTTTCTTTTCTTTCTTTTTTTTTTCTTGTCGAAGAAGGTGTATTTTTAATAAACAACCTTAATGATTATGAATAATTCAAAGTCCTGCCATATATCAAAGCATGACGGTGGAAACATCAAGTTAAGTCTTCGGTATTTTTTTTTATGTCTACATGTGTTACAGTGTTTATAAATATGAATGGAGGAATCTAATGTACGTATGTGTGTGTGTGTGTGTGTGCAGATAAAATGTAAATACCCATGAAGTACACACACACACATATATATATGTATATATATATATAAACACAATGTTAGTGTATCTAAATATGAATATAGGAATGCATGTGTGTATGAGAGTGTGTGTGTGTAAAATGTAATATGCATTAAAGTACATTGATATACACACAAATACATATACGCACATATATACACATATGTACACACATACATGCATACACATATATACACACATACATAGAGAAATACATACATACACACACGCATGCATATACATACATACATTTCATACATACATACATACATACATACATACATTACATACATACATACATGCATGCATACATACATACATACATACATACATACATGCATACATTACATACATACATACATGTACATACATACATACATACATACATACATACATACATACATAACATACGTACGTACGTACATACATACATACATAATACATACATACATACATACATACATACATACATACATACATACCATACATACATACATACATACATACTTACATACATACAGAATCTTAGATCTAGGTTAGAAACTGATTCTTTCTCAATTGGCAAGAACTCTTGAAATAAACCTGAATAATTGACATACATACATACATACATACATACATACATACATACATACATACATACATACATACATACATACATACATACATCTCATACATCTCATACATCTCATACATATTCTTACCCTTACAAATGAGAACAGAATTATTGTTTCTAATAATATAGACATTACAAAGGGAATATTCCAGGGAAATAGTATTCCTGTACTTCTCCTTTTGGCACTGAATCCATTATCGTTCCTACTGCAGAAAACAAATAGCCACATGCTAGGGTCTTCAACTGCTAGAAATATCAATGTAACCCATAATTTCCTTGTAGACGACCTGAAGACTTATGCTAAAAGTGTTAACAATGCCAAAAAACAACTGGAATTAATAGCAACATTTTCAGCTGATATGGAATTTGGCCAAAAGAAATGTTTATACTTGGTTATAGAACGAGGAAAGTCAGTCCCCCAAACCCAAAACCTGTGCATCAACGGTCTCTCTATATCCCCCATTCCACACAAAGAATGTTACAAGTACCTAGGCATAGACAAAAATGTATCATATGAAGGGACGCGAGAATATTACACCAGACTTAGGAAATATGGCAGTCGGAACTCTCCTCTTACAACAACACAATATCCCACAATGCATTTGCAGTACCAGAGCTGATTCCAACATTTTGGATACTTGATTGGTCTGGAGAGGAAATCCATTCCATAGATATCAAAACCCGCAAAATTCTGACAACAACTGGGAACTTCCACAGAAACAGTGATGTTGACAGGTTCTACCTAAGGAAAAATGAAGGTGGTAGAGACCTGAAATCAGTGCAGACGGCCTTCGAATGCCGTATGGTATCACTCAGGCATTATCTAATAAACAACAGCAGCCAAAATAAATATATAAATGCAGTGCTGAAAAGTGAAGTGAGCAACGTTGTATATAGCGCGTGTGGCTTATTTGTAAAAAAATATGACCACCTCCAAATAGAACAATATCTGTTTCAACACACAATTTCACATTAGAAATCTTGCAAAACAAATACATCAATGTAAGAATTAATATATTGGTTCTAAGCATATTATTCAATAAAGTTGGAGCGCCAATGTTAGATGACAATGAGATGACGCTGGCAGTAAAGTGTCCTCCCTTGAATTCCTCATGGCTCATTACATACAACCGCAATACAGGTCATGTGTAAATTTATATACGGCGTCTGTATAACTTAACATGAAGAATGACATATTTCAGTTTACGACTATCGTAAATCTTCGAGTATAGTACACCCTTGAGTATAAATCGCAGGGGACTTTTAAGGAGCTATACTTCTGAGAAACCTAAACCTTGTGTATAATACGCACCCCTTCTCTAACTTGAGTCGTGCGTAATTAATCCAGCAGCACCTAGTCAAACAAATACTTCCGCGCATGCGTAATACAATAATGGTGATGTTCTTAACTGTTATATGGGAATGTAAATATGTTTGCAAATTATTTTTGTTACATGTTATTCTGTGTTCTGAATACATTTATTTTAATAAATGTTGCTCACTGCAAGTTATGGGTGATTCTTGTATGACTTCATTGCTTTCAGGCTTAGCTTAAGGTATTTTCGCACACGAAATGCGTCTGAATAAACATTGCCGGACAGCAAATAGAGACTCGGACATTGCGTAGAAAATATTTTTCATTTTTAACCTCGTATACAGTACGCACTTGGGATTTTGACCTTTAAATTTTGGGAAAAAAAAGTGCGGATTATACTCGAGGATTTACGGTAAGTATAAATTTGTAATGAGTATTTAAAATAGATATAAACTTATAACCCATGGTACATTCAATCAGTCGTGGTATGTAAGCATGTATATTGCTGTACACTTCTTTTTTTGTAGGTAAACTAAAATCATTCTAAACAATCAGGAACTGCACTGACACAAAATGGCAAGACAAGGACCCAAATTTGTGACCTAACCTCGATTTTGGTCCACTATAATCGTTTCAATGGTTTAATCAGTGAACTTTATCCTTAAGAAATTCGAAAATATTAATACAGTATTTTCGCTTATTTATACAGACAAAACAAATAGATCGGGTAGATGGCGAATCGGAGAAACTCGCACATTATATTTTGTGATATTTGGTTACTCCCAGTAATATTCTAAGTTCAAATCCTGTACAGGCTTTAACTTTAATTCAATTAAACAAATACTGAGATTGACAGTGTGGCCTTGAATAAAGAGACCCGGTATAGCCATAGGCCAATGATGGACCCAGCCACATAATACAGATATCAAGATCAGATTATAGATACAATGACAATTATAATTTCATATTGTTCTTAACGACGTCTTTCATGACGGATTGCTGACATTTCAAAATTAATGACAACGGATGCGTGTCTAGCAAAATCTTTATTGAATGGGAGGGGAGTCCTGTCGCTAATTTGATCTGGTGGAACTTACCTAGCGTTATAATGAGCCGGCATCATGATATC
>NC_043006.1:4713992-4721247 GCF_006345805.1 Octopus sinensis | reverse complement strand
TTTTATCAACGCGCTTTGTTTCGTGTAATCTTGATAGGCTGACGAAACTAACTTTATATAAACCCGGTTCTAAGTCGAACTTTATTAATATCAATAGTTTTTCTTTTTCTTTTTAATCTTCTTTCACTCCCGCCTGATTAATACGATTCTCTGTAATATGCTTCGACATATTTTCTGTTATTCCTTTTTTTTTTCTTTTACTGATTTCAGTCACATGACTGCGGCCATGCTGGAGCACTGCCCTTAAGATTTAGTCGATCGTGACGCATCCAGCAATTATTTTTTTAAAGTTTACTCATTTTATCTTGCTTTCTGCCCGACTATTATGTTAGGGAGCATCGTGGAGTGGCTGTGTGGTAAGTAACTTGCTTACCAACCACATAGTTCCGAGTTCAGTCCCACTGCATAGCACCTTGGGCAAGTGTCTTCTACTATAGCCTCGGGACAACCAAAGGCTTGTGAGTGGATTTGGTAGACGGAAACTGAAGGAAGCCCGTCGTATATATGTGTATATATATGTGTGTATGTGTGCGTGTATATGTTTGTGTGTCTGTGTTTGTCCCCCCAGCATCGCTTGACAACCGACGCTGCTGTGTTTACGTCCCCGTAACATAGCGGTTCGGCAAAAGAGACCAATAGAATAAGTACTAGGCTTACAAAGAATAAGTCCTGGGGTCGATTTGCTCGACTAAAGGCGGTGCTCCATCATGGCCACAGTCAAATGATTGAAACAAGTAAAAGAGTAAAAGAGAGAACAGAAATATGCACTCGCACACGTACATATTTTGTTTGTACATATATACGTCAGGCTTCAATACAATTTCCGTCAACCATACTTAACTTCGCTCATATGTCATAAAAGGGACTCTTTTATGGCTATAAAGGGAGAAGATAGTTCTCCATGTACTATAAAGGTTGGCAACTTCAGTGTACTGCATTTTAAGACAGCTTTTATGATTGCATTTGCTAACCTGAATAATCTCTCTCTCTTTTCCCTCTCTCTCTCTCTCTCTCTCTCTCTCTCTCTCTCTCTCTCTCTCTCTCTCTCTCTCTCTCTCTCTCTCTCTCTCTCTCTCCCTCTTAGATATTTCGGTGTCATTTTTTAAAATATCGTTAAGACTATGGTAAAGAATGTAATTTTCTAAAAGATATCCATGATACCTGGATTCTGTTTAGAAGTTTTTCAATATTTGCGACTTTTGTTTTACATATTACCAGGACATTTGAATAAAGATACATTTTTCAAAGTCTTACCATGTACCATTATCTTAGAATCCACACGAGGCTTTCCAGAGCAGTGCTTATAAAGCACTACAGTTTTACCAAGATTTATTGAGGATAAAATATTACATTCCAATGAAGTGTTATCCCTGAGAGTTTAAAGATCATTTTCACGATTATGAGACAACATCGAAGACAGCATCGAAGACATCATCATACAAAAGGCCTCTTACCACAAATATAAAATCACTTTAGTCTCTTATCCCAAATACAAAAGCATTTAGAATAAAACCGTTTAATCTTTATATATAAAAGAGAAGTTGTGTGTCTGTCTCCTACGATTTAGATTCCTAACTACTCCCACATTTTGCGATGCAGTATAACCAAAAGCGGGTATCTTATAGTCGTGATTCATATCAAGCCCTTCTGGGTATTAGAGCGCGTCTACGATGAGTCTACGATTTAAACAAAAATTTACCATAATTTTTTCCTATTTTTAATGCATTTTTTTGCTATTATATAAGGGAAGTAACTCTCTAAAAATGTATTATTAAATCTCAGAACGTAAAAAGCTACAGTAACACCCCACCCTTTGTGGTTAGCCATATTGAGATGGCTATTATACTTTACATCTCTAAAAATGCTTATATAGTTATTTCCCTTACAAACCCGAGCAACGCCGGGCGATACTGCTAGTAATGAATAATTAACTTGTTGTGCGACGGCGCATATAGGTATCCTGGGAGCAACCTCTTTAAAACGATTTTAAAAGTTGATTGAAAAGTGTATAGTAAACAAGGCAGGAACTGTATATCAGACTCTTTTTTCTTTCTGCTGATCTTAATTGAAACAGATTTTGGACATTTTCCACCAATTACAACGCATGCTCTTATCACACATTTTATCACAGGCGTGATGTGTAAATTTATCAAAACAGCAAAATTTTCTATGAATTACTTGTAATGCGTCGTGATTCACTGAATCAAAGGCCTTAGGGAAGTCGATAAAGCAATGACAGGGGTTAAGTCTCAGCTCAAAACATTTCTTTTGTGGTTGACGAACTGAAAATATGTCAATGAGTTCTCGTTCCGCGCAAAATGCTGTGTCTCGGATAAAGTGTCAATGCTTGTGTTGAAACATCGCCATTTCTTTACGAACATTTGCCAAATTTTGTAATCCATTATAATATATGACCCAAAAATATTGTTCCGGGGTCCCCTTGAGGTAAAATAGGGATGGTTCAAGACAAGAGATACAGAGGGACAAGAAATTATATTAGAAAAGTAGGAGCTAGGTTAATGGGACGTGCAGAAATGTTGTCAGTTTGTCATGATCAAATTTGTGTCTCTTTCCGTCTTTCTTCAATCACTCAGTGTATCTCTCGCTCTCTCAATCTCTCCCCCTCTCTCTCTCTTTCTCTCTCTTTCTCACTCTCTCTCTCTCTTATACACAGACACAAGCACACACACAGACACACACAAACACACATAAATGTATGAATGTATGTATATATGCGAGTGTATATACATGTGGTGGCGTCAAAAGATCCCCGGACTAGTAATGTTTAATACAAAATAGCTTATTTACCTAAGTTTTATCATCGTCTCCTTCGAAATAGTCACCTTGCGCAGCAATACACCGGTCCCAGCGTTCCTGCCACTTTTGGAATCCGGCCTGGAAGTCGCTTTCCATAAGTGTATCGAGGCGTGTCGGAACCTTCTGCGCTTCGCTCTTGATCTCGACAACGGCATTAAAACGGCGGCCTTTGAGCTACATTTCCATCTTAGCGATGAGATGGAAGTCCGCAAGGACTAAGTCTGGTGAATAGGGTGGGTACGGAAGCGATACCATGTTGTTTTTGGTGAGTAACTTACGATCGAGGAGAGCTCGGTGACAGGGTGCATTGTCGTCCAATCCAGTTCTTCGCGCTCCACAGATCCCGTCGCTTTCGCCGAATTCCCCCTCCCCCTCAAACGCTTCGAAACGTCGTTGATTGTCTTCTGACGATTCTCATACACAAACTGGTGAATTTTCTCCCACGTTTGCGGGGGTGACGCTCGTGAAAGGCCTTCCAGATCGCTCATCGAGATCCAGGGACATTCTTTCGCTTTTGAAGCGCCCTTACCACTCGAAACGTTGCATACAGCTCGTTGCCTCCACGCTCTAAGTTTGCCGAAGCATGCTCAATGTCTCTGTAACAGAGACAATTTCACGTTGGCTCCTTGTTCCAACTTCCTGTCCATAACAAAAATCGCAGACTACAGCAATACACATGATCACGAAAACACAAATTTGACAACTTGCGAAGTAAACACAGCGATGTCACACGGCACACTGCCCCGTGAAGGTCACTGCTAGCTCTCACTGCGCACGCAACCGTGTGCTACCATCTGTTGGCGCGCTACATATTTAGTGGAGGGACCTTTTGATACCACCTCGTATATATACGCTCACATAAATATATATATACATTTATGTATGTGCACGCATAAACATAAATATATATACTTACATATATATATATATATATATATATATATATAAGAAGACAAATTGAGGTTAACCTACTCTGCAGGAATCAAACACAGTGTCTGTATAGCCCGTAGAACCGTGCTAATCACTGCACCTAGGTGACATTGTAAGTTTTGACCGTCCAAATTAGAAGCCTTTATCTAACAAGCTAAGATTACACATGACAGTAGCGAAGCTACGAAGAATTCAGTCCACACAGTATCAACATGTATATATATATATATAAACTTAGATAAACTTAAATATGTTTCGACCAAAGATTGGTCCAGGCCATGTCTAACTAAATAGCACCACCTGATAGGATTATTTGAATCCTGTTTAAGTCAAGTTTTGTTTATGGTCCATTCAAGTAGTGAGTTTTTGTTGGGTGAGTTGTATCCAATTATGGGTGGCTTATCTGGTATTCCTTGAAGGAATCTATCCAGACTCCGTTTAAAGTTGATGGGATCCTGTATATATATATATATATATATATATATATATATATATCTATATATATATATATATATACACACATACATACACAGAGAGAAACAGACAAACAGAACAGTAACATTATTAAAATGTGGTTTCCAATAAAGAGATAGAAAATATTTAGTGTTTTCTGTCTAAAATATTCAGTATTTTTATATTCGGAGTTAATTTTTATATGTTAGAATATATTCGAATGTTATAATGAGAAACAGTCTTTTTTTTTTCTTAGTGCGTAATACCAGAATATTGTATAAATGAAGGCCATTTTCTTTTCGTACAGACTTCCTATTAAGTGCATTTTATTATGCACAAAATAAATCAATTTAAATAAAGGTAAATTTAAGTTAAACTTAATGAATGTTTAGATATTTATAATATGCTTACATAAAAATTCAAAAGTGTTACTTTACCAAAGTATATTTTAATGTTAGTGAAAATATTTATAAAATGACTTTTTAATGAAAATGTATTTCGGAAACAATCTTGTAAAAGTTAAAATTGGGTTACTCAATTAGTTTTATCATGTACTCTCTCAGATGTGAATATAGTAACCATACTCTACCTGCATATTTATATACAGAAATGTTGTACGCACATATATTTCATAGATATACATATAGTTACATATTTATAAATGTTAATATATGTGATACGTACATATATTAAGATATGAGCACATATATATAAATACATGTGTGAGTATGTATTTATATATATATGTAAGAGAACAATTTTCGTCTCTGTGCGTATACATATATATGTGTATGTATGTATGTATGTATGTATGAATGAATGTATGTATGTATGCAGGCATGCATGTATGTATGTATGTATGTATGTATGTATGTATGCATGCATGTATGTATATATGTATGTATGTATGCATGCATGTATGTATATATGTATGTATGTATGTATGTACGTATGTGTGTATGTATGTATGTATGTATGTATACTCTTTTCTTTTACTTGTTTCAGTCATTTGACTGTGGCCATGCTGGAACACCGCCTTTAGTCGAGCAAATCGACCCCAGGACTTATTCCTTGTAAGCCTAGTACTTATTATAATGGTATATTTTACCGAATCGCTAAGTTACGGGGACGTAAACACACCAGCATCGGTTGTCAAGCGATGTTGGGGGGACAAGCACACACACAAACTTATACACACACACAATATATATAAACACATATATACGACGGGCTTCTTTTTTAGTTTCCATCTACCAAATCCACTCACAAGGCTTTGGTCGGCTCGAGGCTATAGTAGAAGACACTTTCCCAAGGTGTCACGCAGTGGGACTGAACCCGGAACCATGTGGTTGGTAAGCAAGCTACTTACCACACAGCCACTCCTGCGCCTATATGTATGTATGTATGTATGTATGTATGTATGTATGTATGTATGTATGTATGTATGTATGTACGCATGTATGTATGTATGTACGTATGCATGCAGCTCTAGGTGCGTATACGATTCTAAGCATACAAATTTATATAGCTGTTTGGGGCAATATAATGCTGCAAATTTGCTAATATTCACCAAGTTGATTAATACCTTTAGAAAAATGTTTATCTACTCCAACTGACCATTATTAATGAGGAGCAGAAGACATGGAAAGTCCGCAGGTGTCGCAGCCACATAAACACCCCATCCTATTGTTATGATAACGTTTGTATGTTTTGCCTCAATTCCTTCGCATTTCATTGTTTTGTTTTGTTTTTGTAAGAAATATCAAGAAAGCTGACATATTTTTTTTATTCTTTCAAGGCCTTTATCCAAAGAAAGTCTCCTGCCTCACCCGACCGCTTTACTTATGGCGCAGTTGTTTTTCTATGTTTTACAAAAACGTGACATTGTCCCGTTTTAACCGTTTCCAGATTTCCCTGTCTTCCCGGCGAATCAAGAGGAAACTGATACAAGAGTTTGAACTTTTTCAGGAGCCAACTGCATCACAGTGTCGCGCGCGCGTGTGTGTGTGTGTGTGTATGTGTGTGTGTGTGTGTGGGTGTTTGTGGGTGTTTGTGTGTATGTGTGTGTGCGTGTATGCGTGTGTATGTGCTTGTGGTTGTTTGTGTGTGTGTGTATGTATATATGTGTATGCGTATGTGTGTGTGTGTGTGTGTGTGTGTGTCTCTGTGTGTGTATGTGTGTGTGTGGCACCTTAGGAAAGTGTCTTCTACTATAGCCTCGGGCTGACCAAAGCCTTGTAACTGAATTTGGTAGACGGAAACTGAAAGAATCCCGCCGTATATACATGTATGTATGTGTATCTGTGTCTGTGTCTTTGCGTCTGTGCTTGTACCCCACCTCACCACTACTTGACAACCGGTACTGGTGTGTTTACGTCCCCGTAACATTAGTGGATCAGCAAAGGAGATCGATAAAATGAGTACCAGGTTTTAAAAAATAAATGTTGGAGTCGATACATTTCACTGACCGCAGTCTAATGGCTAAACAAGTAAAAGATAAAAAAAAAAAATGAATATATATATATATATATATATATATATATATATATATATGAATATATATATATATATATATATAGAGAGAGAGGAGAGAGAGAGAGAGAGGGAGAGAGCGCGTAGGCTCGAAACGTAAAAGACTTTTTCTATTCCTGAGCGTTACACTAATACATCTGTTTGTTTTGTACACCACCTGTCTTCGTCTTTTGTTTTTCTATTAATTTCAACTATATATATATATATATATATATATATATATATATATATATATATATATATATATATATATATATATATATATATATATATATAAATGCATAGATGGGTACAGGACGTCCCCAACGGTGCAAATAACATGCACACAAGAGATAGGTATAAGACGAGGACAATAATTACAGAACAAAAACGGGTAAAATACGTAAACAACGAGAAAATGGGAAACCAGACAAGTAAACATAGAAAAAGGACCCTTTGTCAGTTGTCAGCTGTCTGTCTACTCCTCAGTTCGAGCATTCAATCAATAATATGAGTCTTCAAAGGCAGTAGCTCCTATAAATTA